>NW_017304811.1:244920-257894 GCF_001594115.1 Trachymyrmex septentrionalis
AAATAATTCTATTAAATAAAATAATTATATATTTTAAAATGCTTATGATAAATTGCTAAAATGTCAAATTTTTTGCAGCATCGTTTATCATTAAATTTCCTATAATTATTTTGATGATTCAACGAAGCTTTCAGCCTTGTGTATCTAACTAAATTTTTAGATACTTCAGTCAAATTATCCCCACCCCGTTTTCTCTCCCTCTCTCCCTCTCTCTCTCGCTCTCTCGCTCTATTTCCATATAGCATTAAATTAAACTCGATTAAAATTCTACTAAAGTAAAGTACACCTTAAATTAATTAAAAAATAAAATTTTACTGTTTATTCACTTTCCAGAAATTTAAAATATTAATTAAAAATCTTCAATTTTATTTGTTTATAATTCAATAGTTATTTAAATAAAGAATTATATTCATTTGTTTACCTTTCAGAATTTTAACAGATTAAAGGTCATTTTTATTTATCCGTAGTTCGAAATTTTTTGAAATAAATAGTTTTAATCATATTTTTCATAAACAATAAAGATTGTATTTGCAACATAATCCCTGACAAATTTTAATCAGAAATATAATAATATTTATACTTTTCATATAAAAATAAATATTAAAACTATATATAAAATAGTTAAATAAATAACATCATATATATATTTACACCAAAAAAAAAGTTCTTGCCCAAAATAAAAAATAGTTCCAGCGAATTAACACAAAAAAAATCAAAAATTAAAAATTTGAGATGCCAATTTCACAAAACGCACAATGAAAAATCGCGATATCTTCTAAACCATTAATAACTTTCGTTAGAACTCGTGGGGTGCTACCTAGAACTGTCGACAGAACTTCTATAAAAAATTCTATTACAATAACTCAAATAGTCTTTTGAAATAAGAGAAAATACAAAATATTATGGCACGCTTATTTGTTAGAAGTTTGTCATTTACAGTACGCATGCACGTCAGTACATGTAAGACATTCTTCTAGTATTGAGACGATTGCAATGCTAGATCCAGTATTTTATGGTTATACAAAATTTCTTTATTTTATATCCTCTTGAGGTCATATATAAATGGGAAATCTGACATTAACACGAAACCGCTAAATGGCAGAATATTTTTTTCTTAGGTGTAATAATATATTTTTATAATTTATTTACTAAATTATTTTTTTTTTGTTACACTCTAATACTTCAATATATAAATAATGTTAATAAAAACCTTAATTTTTTGTATGAGTACTTTAAACGATCAAGATTATTTATGCAAAATTTTATTGCGATTTATCTCTTTAGTTATTCTGTAAATAAAGTTTACTTCATTTATTAATTTTTATTTATTTATGAAACAACTAATTAATGAATCGCAATAAAACTTTGCATAAACATAAATGATCTTAATTCAAAGTACTTACGCAAAAAATTGAAATTTTTGTTATCATCCTTTTACTACGTTTAAAATAAAGTAATAGTATTGTGTATGTATATAAAAAAATATCTCTAAATATTTCGAAGAATTTGCAAAGTGATTTCTCTCCCTGTTTCTCTCCCCCCCCCCTCCTCTCTCTCTCTCTCTCTCTTTGTCTTTCTCTCTCTCTTTCTCACATCATAGAACTGCCACATTTTAGGTTGATTAAGAACGAGTTCCATCGCTTTGAAACTTAATTAAAGTCAAAAGTAATTTTCGCAGAGTCGATATTCGGCTAGAAATAAATTAAACGTCGGCTAATTCACTGGAATTCTTTTCACTGCTTTTAAATTACGAAACTTTTTAGTAACCAAATGTGACAAAAATGCTGTTATAGATTATATCTTATAACTAAAACGCTTATGTGTTTTGTAATTTTTAGTTTTATCTCAAAAATATACCTTAACTAAAAATAGTATAATACAATAAAATAAAATAATAATAAAAAATTTATTCAAATTATATGATATAATTTTGATTAATATAATAAAGTATTTATATTTTTCTTACATACTCGTATATATATTAGTTCTTTAATAATTGATTAATACCTATGTACATAAAAGCATACAATTTTATCAGTCATTTTATACGTTATTATATTAATTCTTCTTAGGTTTTTGGCGCATATAAAAAATATATATAAAATAAAGTAAAAATTATTGCAGGAATAATTATGGAATTATAGACATCAATATATGTAACTTTATACAGCAATGAACTTATTCAAATTATACTTATAAGACACAATAAAATCATAATTTGTACAATGATTGCATACATTTTTCAACATTCTAAAGTTATAAATTACTCCACGATCTCTTTCATACTGTCTAGTTTTTCGAAAAATTAAATCAGAATATATTGAAACAAGACTCTCAGCTATGTCTCTAAAGAATCAAATTTTCACAAAAAGCGAAATACTTTTGCAGTTGGAATATAATATATCTTATTTGTGTACGTGTGTGTGTGTGTGTATGTGCTTGTAAAATTCATATTAACCTTAAGAACGATGTTGTGTTATTTCACATAAAAAGGAGAGCATAATATTTGAACGTTTTTCAACGAAATTCTCAAAGACGACTTTGACCTACGATGTGGAAGTGGCCAACTGGCGAACGACTGACGTCGTTCATAGACTTATTGGAAGATAGCAAGATATACTCTCTTCTGAACATACGTGGAATGTGGTAACTTAGAGTTGACATTTCGAAAAGCGCGCGCCTTTGAGTGCAAGATAGAAAAATTCCTTTCCACTTTCAAATCGCCGTAAAAAAAAAACATTTAACTCGAAACATGTAATCGAAAAAAAACTTAAATTTTTAGTTTACTATTCTACTATTTAGTTTTTTATTTTACTTCTTAATTCAATCATTTTATTCAAGTAACATTTAATAAATTAACAAATAGTAAATGTTACTTCTCTTATATTTTTTTTCATTTTCAAAACAAAACAATACGGGCTTCTGTAGTAATTCATAATACGACATATGGAAAAAGATATCATTTTAGCATATTAAAACGGTAATCCGATACTCTCTATCCGGATAGCTATAATGATTACGGAAATCGAAATTTCTCTCGCCGAATCGCGATTCACCACAATTAGTTTCATTAATGCATATACTAAACCATTTCTCAAAAATGGTCGTGGAAATGTTAAAACGACAATTCTCACGTATGGTTGTACCTTGAAATTGACGCAGTGAAAAACGCTCATTGATGAGATATAAAGAGAGAACGAGAAAACCTAACAATATCACATCTCGTCGTTGTAACGATCGATTAACCAGCGTGAATCAGGGTGTTCCAGCTTCGTTCGTTTATCCATATCTCTGATATCCAAGCCAGACGCGAAACATCAATAGGTCCCTGTCATACACACGATTGCAGATTCAATAAGCTGCTTCGATGAGGAAGAAGTGACGTTATCTATCGACACACGAGAACAACGTGATGCTGCTGACCGTGCGGGAAAATTATATTATGCGGCGAATAATCTCTTGGCGCGTAATGTCGGAAGAGACCAAAACGCATGACAAAAATATCTCCGTTATAACGTACCTACATTATTTTTATGTCATGTGGGGGGGGGGGGACTCTGCAATGCATAATATATTTATCAAATTACTAGTATATTTATTAGATAATGACGTTACCTATTGTTAAAGTCTTATACGGGATATTCCATTCAATCTGTCTATACCGATATCTCGGAAACTACCAGAAATAAATGAAAAATTATATAAAAGCCCTCAATAGAGAGAATTACTTTGAGATGATTTTTAGCGCGAACAAAACCGTATTTCAGGGAAGAAAGAGAGATGAAATTCTTTTAATGGAATCCCTTTATAAAAATAAACCCAATCGATAGAGTTTGAAAAGACGAATCCATTGATCTATGATATTAAAGCTGTATTTTCGATATTATGACCACAACGAATTTTTGAAATCGTCTCTGGAGAGATGATCGATTCCTATTCGATCAATCTATCCACGGAAACTATAAAAGATGGACGAGCTCTCTCGATTAGTCTTATTTTTGTAGGGAAATTCGGTTGAACAAATTTTCTCTCTCTCTCTTTTTTCCCTTAAAATGCAGTATGAAAGAGTATAGGATTTTCTGCTGTGCCTAAAACTGAAAATCGTCTCAAAATAATCCCATTAATGAATCTTTTTCATAATTTTTGATCTAGCTCTTTGATTTTCAAGATATCAACGTGGACAGATTAAATCAGACATCTTGTAGACTCTCTATAATACTCAAATGTTCAATATTAAGAACTAAGAATAAAAAACACCGCACGATAACAAAAATAATTTTATCAGCATTATCACATTTTTTTCATTTCTCTCTCTAAAGCTAAATCCGCGTAGATCGTACTACGATTGTTACTTTATACGTAAATGATGCAATCGTGATATACCTATACTGCAAGATCGTAGCCACGATTAGAGATGAGCGGGAGTATTCGCATGCTTTTAACGCCAGATTTCGCGGTCATTCATAGCCCTGGCGCGGCAAGCACATTTTGGCACGCTTTCAAAGGGTAACACGCAGAGTAAGCGACTCGCGTATTTTCTGCGAGCTTCCACGTCTGTTGCACTAGACGGCAACCACCTGACAGATCATTCATCATGCAGGAATGAACGAGGAATTCTCCCTCTCTCCTTTTTTATCTCCCAAACAGTCCCATATCCGTCGTGTAAATGTCACCGGGAATTGGCGTCGTCTCCTTATCATCGTCGCGTCTATTACACGCGTCCTCTTCCTTCGTGCTATACGCCGTTCCGCTCGCACATAAAGGAATGCACGGCCAGATTCCGGTGGTCCGTACGTTCCCGCTCATTAAGGAAATGCGAGCATTCTAATTTAGTACGTCGGTGGCCTCCCACGCGTGTCTCTCGCTATTTTTAGTTAAGACGGCGCTCTGTCGCCGAGACGCGTCTGACGACAGCTGGATCGTGACGCGGAAGTTTGTGCGCCTTATGACACTTCATGAGAATTCTCAGGAGATAGCCCGAATGTCACTCGAAGACAGTGAGTTGTAAGAAAATGAATTTAAGAGTGAATGAATTACATTTCGTAACATGATTCCCGGACTATGTATATATTGTATGCATGTTTTGCTTCTCTGAGACCTTCGTGTGTAACAGAATAGGCAAAAGGGCGAAACTTAAGAGATCAGTGTCCATTTCGTAACTTTCTTCACGACGGAACGAGAAGTTACAGAAGACTAGCTTTCGAACGATTGACTCGAAGCTTTCTCGTGTCAGGAGCACCTGGTCGAAGGAAGTGACTGTCACGGGAGAGTGTGCGGAGTTTGAAAGTAATTTACAGATGGAGGGCCGGGTTAAGGTAAATAAACAAGATTGCTTCGCTAAAGTTTTCCATGGAAGAAGGATGGCTCTCGTCTTTGTAATGATCGCGGCATAATGTGAAATTCGCTAGGTAGATAATGGTATATCGTTCCGCCTCTCCTCTGAATGTAGGTCGGAAGATCATAAGTCCGGCGAAGAATTAAGCCCGAGGAACATTACGGGCATGGGCCAGGCCGACTTCCAGTGAGAAATTGCGGGCGAGATAATATTGGAAGTATAAAGCTTCCCCAACGGTTTCCCGCATCGCGAGCCGACGCTTTTTGCCAGCGGTAGCGATTCGTTATCGCGAGACAAGTATCACGGCAATACTTTATATCGCGCAAACCAGCGTTATCCGAGATTTACCGTTATTAAGACCGTCGCAGATGCCGAACATTTCGCAGCACACAAGTATTATTACTCAACGGACTACTTTCATGAATTAAATCTATTAATATAGAAGCTATTTCTGCAACAAGTTTTAGTAGACAGAATGGATTAACAGAGATTATAGCGAAAATTATTTAAGTAGACTATTACTTTACTCCGACCACTAATTCCTGTCTAAACGATACTCTCTGATTTTCTTACTAATGATAGCGTACAAATTTTGTTAAGTCTCTTAAGAAAAGAGGGCTTAAAATAATCTCCTTCTTCCTTTTAATAAATCTGTCTTCTCCTCACAGGAAGAACTCCGAGGAAACGAGGTATTTCCTCGTTGAAATACACATGAGATGTGTATATTGCCAGACGGTGTGGAGGTAATCTGATGTGGAAAAGGCTCGCAACGCGCATAAAGTGAGCGTAAAGCCGGTAACAGTTGTGCACAAGTGGAATCAGAAAATCGATACGATGGTTTTTGTGGATTGTCATGCGAATTTTAATAGCGCGCAATATTCCCGACAAAAACGTTTCTAGTCTTTTTGTTTCTATTATTATCGCAGTAAAATTCCTAAGTAACTATAAGTAATCTGCTTAAAGTACTCTATGTTAAAATACTGTGTTAAAATTAGAGAATAAAATATAACAAAATTTAAAAATATAATCTACATCTTTTAAGAATTTCTTACATTATGAATAAATATGTATCAACACCAGGATGAACTCTCGAGATTTAACAACAGATTAATATTCAAATAACGAGCAATTAAGAGTAATAATGCGCGGTAATTTATGCGCTATTATTCAACAATTACATTTCTGAATTCTTTACATTGAATAAAACAAAACCGATTTTATTTTATTTTAGTTCAATATAAGGAATCCAAAAATATAACTGTCAAATAATAGCACATAAATTACCGCGCAGTTATCACTCTTAATTATCCGTTATTATTAAATACCTATCACATAAGAATTATGTATTGTTATCGATATATGTATATATTGCTACGTTGATAAAAAAATGACACATCTCAAAATAAATAACTTTTAAATGCAGCATTTTTTAAATTCTAAATTAGGACAATGTTTTAAGATTTAATTAGAATATGCAATTTCTATAATTTCATTGCCTTTTAATGTTATATATGTCATAATTTTAAATATAGGTAATATATTATTTAAAACTATATCATAAATTTTCAAAATTCGAACACTGCAATCCTAATATAATATAAATTTTATTCCTTAATAGAATTATAAAATTTTTTTCTTATAAGGTATTGTTTCTTCAGAAAAATTTATTTCCACAAATATTAATTTTTACAGTGTATTTCCTTCCATTATCTAAAAAATTGTTTGTTTGTAAACTGTCTATATGTCAATATAAAGAATAATATATACATGTGAAATACTGATCTCTCTCTCTCTCTCTCTCTCTCTCTCTCTCTCTCTCTCTTCACTTTTGTCTGTAGGTACATATAAATAATCAATACAATCAAACATTAGATAAGCTTATGAACATAAGGCTTTACTCTCAAAGGTTTTTCGATGAAACCTCTTTGCTGTTTGATGTATTCTCTCTAACTGATTCTTGTTCCCACATAAAATGTTCATCTTTCGATACTACGTGTTAACCGTATAAAGAGTGGTTGCTCTAAGGCTCTCTTTCAAGGTACTTTCGACGATAAAATCGACTACTGAATGGGCAACAACCTCTTGTAGATCGAGCGTGAAACTGCTAAAGTTTTCGCGCTATTGTCCCCTACTAGGGATTAACATCGATATACGAACGTCCTTTACCAAGCTTTGTGAAATAATGGCCGTATCTTAATCCTTGGTAAATCCACTTGATTTTGAATTTGAAATGTGTGTGTGTGTGTGTGTGTGTGTATGTATGAGTCTATTTATAGTCATATATGTATGTATTCATTTAAACCTTTGAGCAAATCGACTGTGATACGAATATATATATATACGTTTTGAATTTTATGCCAAAGTATTAATGCCGTTAGTTTATTAATAAAAATAATATTTAAAACAGCGAAACTACTTATAACCTGATTTTAAAAATCAATGATTTTAATATGCAAAAAACTCGCTTCAAACCGGATAGCACTGCGTAAACTCACTGCTTAAAAGGTTAAAGATTCTTCATGCAGAAATCATGATAGGTGGAAAATCAGGTAAAAATATGAGGAGATTTCTTGTTTAATAAACAAAAATTATGGTTAATAAAAATGTAATACAAACGTAATGCAATGTAACACACACATATATTGTTTATAAGTTCCTGGACATCTTCAAAAATAAAATAAAACATTCTTACGTAAACTTTTTATTTTGACGACATAATTTCATTGATCTTTTTTAAGTAGAAAATAACAAAAAAGTATCTCTCATAGTTTGATATGTTGTCTGGAAAACTTACAAGTTTTTCATCAAAAAACTTCCGCGGATGATAGACGGATCAGAAAAGTGAGTCTACGGATCAACTCACAACTCTGGCAGTGTCTCCAAAGTGCCTGAAGAGAAATATTATTAGGCATGCTTGAAAAATTAATTAACAAAATGCCTAAAATATGTAAAGCTGTAATAAAAACAAAAGAGAAATTTTTGGCTAATAAAAAATTGTAGATTTCTTAGAAAGAATATATCAAGCCGTATACACTTTTATACTTATTTTATTTTTAAAAAGTCAAAATTATTGTAGTTATGTTAAAATAAAAAAGATGTAAAAGTGTACATTTTATTTTATCTTTCAAAATATTCGGAAAGTTATGTGAATGATATACATTCTGTAACATTTCAGTATATATGTGTGTGCGCGTGCGTGTGTGTGTGTGTGTGTGTAAATGTTTATATATTTTGTACAATATATATAACAATTGTGGTAAATTCAGTATAAAATTACACCCATGGAAATTGTTCAATTAAAGGTAAATTGCATATTTCGCGTCCTCGTGTTTAATACAATCCCCTCTAGCATTTGCTCCAAAATACCATTGATATCTGCGCAAATCGAAGTCTGGCGTTGATGATTCGCAGGATAAATTATTGTTGAGATTTGTATGTACCAAACGTAATCAAGCTACATGTTCGTATCCAAGTTGCGTCCTTGGTTTCCACGTAAACGTGGTGAATGGTAAGCTGTATCACGCGCCGATCGGCCACGCCACGAGCTTAATAGAATAACTAAGCTCTACTTATACGAGACAAACAAGAGGCCGGTCATCAATTATTCGTTATATCACAGAAGCACGAGTATTGTAGAGGTACGCGTGCAAACAAACGATACACTACTGTACGAAGTACGGCTTAAACGTAACGTCCGCGTACGTAGGGCGTTCTTCACCATGAAATTTTAAGTCTGTGGAATTGAGACCGCGGCTCTTCCAACGAACGATTACGACATTGTTAGACAAAGGTAATCACGCTTGTCATCCGGTAATATAACACACAGAAGAGCTTCGCTGGACCACGGAATATACCGCCGCTCGTTTTAAGGTCAGTGACATAATCAGAAAGCAAATTACAAGCCTAACGGCATCTCGCACGAGAATAGGTCGCCGAGGGAATATACATTTTATCCTGTCTCGTTTAACGAGTATATCTATATTTCTTAATGTTTGAAATCACGGTAAGTGATGTCTAAAAAAACCTATTTAAATAAAACCTGTTCTGAAAATAAAACGAATGATTCAATGATTCGGAGGTGATGAGGTGATGAGGTGATGATTTGGAACCGGCAATGATACCTTCGATCGCGCGAATCCCTGATATCCGAGTATGCACGCCGTTGTTTCGTGTTTCGCGATCGAACCTAGTTTAGTTTCCACTCAAGTACCTATACCATGATGTCGTGACCGCACTCGACGCCTCCATACGCGAACTGCATTTACTTTCGGCGTGGACATACTGGAGAGAGCTCTCGAAGGAGCGACGATGAAATCTAAGGGAAAATGCACACGTCAAAGGAATAGTTTGTGAGCACGAAATCGATGCTCGCCAATCGAAACAAATTTCATTCGCTACACAGTCTGAAACGCTCCCGGAATTGTGGGCTAACGCCCAAAGCGCGTTATATGGTCGTTCTAAATTACACCGTTCAGGAAACGATCGCGCCATAGCACGTATTATCGTTAGAATAATGATGTTGTAACGGTGCGATGTAAAAGCCGATGGTACTCTAGCGAGTAAGTTAATAGGTAACTACGGACATTTTCACTAAAAATCATTTTTCAAAATCAATTCAATCATTCGGCTTACACGGAATGTAACTAAAAAGTCGCTGCAGTATGTAGAAAGTGAATGATAATAAACGGATGAATATGCATTTTTGTTTCGGTACGTGTTACGATTAGAGCGTGTCGCATCGCAATAGCGTCGAGCTTTAAAAGACCATACTCGTAAATATGCAACGTGCAAAACGTTACGAAAACTCTCGAAAGAAATACGTTCGCTTTTTCGCCATTGGAGAAAGGCCCAGGATGAACCGAAAATTAATTGCGGTGTCCCTAATTAGCGGTTAATGAATTAGTAAATACCACAAAATTATAACGATCAATTATTAATATATTTTCTGCCATTAAATCGCACACTCAAAAATACCGAAGAAGGAGAGATTGAGGCTCGTATTATGGATCAATTTCATATGCGGTCGAATTCAATTTGGTTGCGGCGAATAACGACCGAGGCGTCGATTAGCAATTACAATTTCGTGGAAGCATGGTCAACGGTACCATACGTATTGCACGCTGCTAGCTCTGTTGAAACTTTCAAAACGCCATACGCTCACCCTTGTTGCCCCGTCGGCCTTTCATCCCCGCCTCTGGCCTAGTCTCGGATCACTTCCCATTCGCAGCATGCGCGCGAGTAATGACCGCGAACGATCGATTCTGTGCACCATATATTGGTGAACAGCGTGAATTCGTGAGGAATCTTACAAGGCGAGGTATCGTCGCCTGGAGGCGTATCGCTTCGATAACGCGAATAGTTACGGTACCAATCTTGAATACCCTATCGTCGTTATTCGTCGTTCGGTACAGTGAAAACGCGGCGCCGAGAATCTTCCACGTGTCTTACATTCGCGATAAGGATTACCGAGTATTGAGGTTCAACGACTTCTATACACAAGTAGACTTTCCCGGAGATTGTATATATATATATATATATATAAGCTATGGTAAAAATAACTCCGTTAATAACGGAAAGCAAGCGTGATAGACGCTGTAATGGCGGAACAGAGCGCATTCGGCTGTACGCCAAATGGAATTCTATCTCGTCTCGATTTAATTTGGATGAATGGGATATGTGCGGGGGACGACGCATGTGGAACCGGTGCGACGATTAATTGACGAAAATTCACGTTAGAACAATGACTTTCTCAACTGCCGTGCTGAACGAATGGTCGTCGCAGACAGCGAGAGAGGACTGTAATTCTCATCAGGAATGGCCCATTCTCCGCGAAGATATTCCAAGTTCTTGCGAGGGTCATAAAGAGCGCCGGCACTTTCCCGTAGCGGCACTTATGTACGATAAAGTTACTGTCTACTTCACATTTTTACATCGCGATACGTGTCAACGAAATGGCGGTTCAGTGGCTGACAAAGAGACTCTGTTAATGGCAGTGGAAGCGCGACAAAGCCGTTTTCGACGAATGCTAATTGTTATACAGCTCACTTGAATAATTAGCATGCCGTGCATTAATTAAAATCATCGTCGCTTCAGAAACTTCGAAGAGCTTTGAGCACCAAAGATTAAATAGTAAAAATACTTATAATTTATTTCGATGCGGCAGTTAATTTCCAGTTGCGAATTATATTCGCCCGCAGAAGCACTGAACTTCATTAAGGAATGTATACATTGTACTCATTCCTGGCTCTCTGTATATATATGTTCTATTATCTTCAGATTAAGAGATAATTCGTATCTAAAATTATATATATCTTGCGGTTAAAATATATTTCAATTAAATTTGATGAAACCGAGAATCGTAAGTAACATTATCGCTCCGTAGAAAATCCATATTATCACTCTACACATACAGTTGCGTTTATTTGCACAATTGCCAATTGCCATAATGTTTCGCTGCGTGCAATTGTATCAGTCAATTCAAACAATCCGCACTGAAAAACCACAATCGTCTATTTGAAAACAAGCTCGCTTATCAGCCAGATAATGATCGGACAAGCCATAGCTCGATTGTCAAAAGTCTTAATTGATGTTAATACATTTACCACAATATTCTATTATATCAATGTACACTATTTCTGTTAATGTCTACCAAGCAACACGGTGTGGTAACGCGATACTTTCGACTTTTTCTAATAATTAAAAATAAATACGTTTAACTCTAGTATGCTATCTTATGTAAGTTTGACATGTAAATGAGTCGAGTCATTAAGCGATAAGCAGGAAGTCCAATCTGCCATGCTAAAAGTGAGGATAAGCTTTTAAAAATTAAGTCCGTGTTATATGTTTGGATCACCTAATGGTGAGTATTAAAACAGAAAGCAAGATAAGCGATTTCAATGTTTAAGTTGTGACAGTGCCACAAACTTTTTAATAATTTTATCATATTCAGAAAGTGAAAATCTGCAACAAATACTATTTCTTTTGAACAAAAGTCGGACCTTTTTTTATCCATCATCAAAAAAGACAGATTTTTGCTAAAAAAAAATGTAAGTAAAAGAAATAGAGTTTGTTTTTGAAGATTTTGACATCTTAAAACAGTTCATAGTATTTGGGACCTTAAAAAATAAGTAAGAATATTGAAATTTGTTTTAAGTATATTCATGCTTAATATTTTCAAGGTATTGCCTACCGACCTCGAATTTTTTATTAACATTATCGTATGCAGAAGATTAAAATCTATAAAAACCGTTTTCCTTTTACTTACATCTTTGTGAACAAAAAATCGACCTCTTTTTAATATCCTCCATTTAATAGTGCGCTTATTTTGTCTTTCCTTTTAAATTAATGAATAGATTATTTCTATTTATAAAAGAATAGAATTACAAAATTTTGTCATTAAAAGTATGAAAATCTTGTATTGCATTAATTAAGAGTGGCCTATTTCCTCGTATCTTTACGTAACAATATCAATAGTAATACTGTATTACTCATTAGTATTCTTACGGTTAAATATATATACATACATAAATAGGTTTTAAGAAATAAATATCGATCTCGGATGCGAGAAAATAAATCTGCATTGTATTATGCTATAAATACAAATAAACTTGCAATCACTTTCAATTATTCTTGATTTTTT
>NW_017304811.1:257994-265000 GCF_001594115.1 Trachymyrmex septentrionalis
TCAAGAATGAATGATAACGTAATTCAATTTAGAGATACGCCTAATCACGATAATTTTATCGTTTATGTTGCTTCGATTCGCCAATTTCACGTGCCACATTGGCAGATTCGGATATGAAAACAGATAACATTATCACAGAGAAAAAAAAAAGTCAGCGTAAAAAAAAGAACGTATAGATTTCTAGTGTTTCATATGGCTTGCCGTAAACATTACATTCGATGGCAGTGCCATCAAACCCATTCTATTTCACGGCTAACAATAAGTAATGTCAAAGAAACGAAAAAGCTAACACGTCTCTCTCTCTCTCTCTCTCTCTCTCTCTCTCTCTCTCTCTCTCTCATCTCTCTCTCTCTCTATGTAGTAATATTATTTTTTAATTTCTTTTTATATCTCTTCTAAAATAATTGATCGATTTTTTTATAAATTTTAAATTACTAACGTGAGAAAGAACAATAGAAGACAGCTATCGGTTTATCTGTTTCTGCTGAAACACAGCATTATATTAATGATCATTCTGTCTTTTAGCAGAGCCATTTCTAGACAGACACAATCCGGGTGGACCGCGCACGTGTTTAATTCGGCCACCCAGTGGGAGTGTATGACGGAATGTAACTGACAGAGGGTTAAATATGATGAAGAAGCCCGTCGCGATGACGATGATCCTCGTAAACCGTCATGTGCAGAGCATTCTCGAAGTGAATGTGCGGCCCACATTTTTCCTGGAAAAAGTCGAAGTTACGGATAAAAACACAACAGCTGGTACGTAAAATCGGTATAAAGAACTCTATCCGGCACGCGAGGCAGTAAATATTGGAATCCTCGTGAAACTTCGGAGTCATATACGCCCTCGCATAATGCCGGGTTCCTGTGGGGCGTTACGAAGCAGACAGACTCGTCTGTGAAATAAATCATTGCAAATACCTCCAAACACGTGATGGGAAGGCCTGATTTGCGCTCATATGTACATGAATTCTAAGCATCTAGGAATAAGAGACATTCGGCGACAGCTAACAACAGTAATAATTCATATTAATAACTTATTAAACAGGAAAAATATTAGATCGACTGTTCAAAAATAATAAAATTTACAGCTTAAAAGCGCGAGCGCTGAAAAATTGAATATTATGTAAATAAATCTGGAAACGGATCTGGAATATTACAAAACTATTACTCGAAACAGATTCCGTATTCCAATCCAAATTGTTCAATTATTCCCTAGATTTCTATAGTCTCCGTATTATTTTCATCAGAGTATAAGCAAATGATTGCATGTTAAAAGTGCAACAATTTTCTCTTTCCGAATTCACGAGTAATAAACTAGCAGAATAACTCAGAAAATGTCAAACAATGCCCAATAACCGCAACCGCATTTCAAAATATCATGGAATAACGTGTTTTAGTAGCATGCTTATGCATTAGATATCGCGTAGTGCGTGACGTTCCACCGCGTTTGCATAAACGTGTTTGCCCACCTTCCACTTTTAATGCCATCTGCATAGTTGCATGGCGCACAATGTTAAGTGACTTAAACTTTTTTACGCTGGTAATTGTAATGTAGGGTCTTCTCCCTTTCTCCCTTTAGCGCGCCCCATAAGATATTCGCACGAAACGGTTCTACGTATACCGGATGAGTCGTAACTTCGAAAAACGAACTAGCTCCCGCGGGGGATGAAAGTCGCGAAGAAACGTGGAAAATGGTAAACTCGATGAACAATGGTTCGTTTTTTATGAGAGTCCCGTAGGTGTTTGCGCGGGCTCTCGCGAGTGCATAAATGTGTGCGAAAAACGAAAGAAGAAAAAGAATCGCGGGACCAAGCCGTAACGGAAAACCCCCGCTGCCATAAACAATCATGAGTGTTTCTTTGCAGCTCGACCGTAAATTCATTCTTGTCGACGATGAAATATAGCTACCTGTACATTTTGGGCCTTCACATTTTCATATAATTCTTGAACTCTGATTTAATATGTGCACCTATGTATTTTTCGAAAAATGAAATGTTGCGGCACATATAAGCAGCTTCTGATACCGTTTCTTTTATTAAGAAATATCGATTCGGTTGAATTATTCTAGAATATAAAAGCAGAAATAAGGACAGTCTCAAAGGTGAATTCCTGTTCGGTATATTTCTGTTCGCATTATTATGCAGCATCACAGTCATTATAATGCATCAAATTGATCAAAGTATTGAGATTTTACAAGAGATTTATTATTAAATGGCAAATGTAATATTTTGTTATATAGATTAATTGTTATTTCGCAAAACATATAAAGATCATTGAATATATAAAATGTGTGTATAATGATATAATTTTGCGAGTCTTTCATATATTACAAATAACAATTAATACAATAATATTGGCGGACAAAACGTGACAGGAATTGAGATGTCATTTTGTAAACGAGAGACGTCGACCGCTATAATGACGTAACATTTTAATAACAAAGTATCAGAGAACCTAACAACGGCTGTATTTCATATGATAGATATATGCTCGTTGCAAAATTAAATATGCTTGCGGACAATTAATTTTATCGGCGATACAGCAATGCGTGCAAATAACGGGTTTTCATTTCGCATATCAAATATTGCAGATAACTATCTCGAAATTATATTTGCGCGAATGAAATCACGAATATCGGAGATTCGAAGCATATAATCTCATTATCATATTTTTAAGATAAATGCGAGCGGAAACATCGATACGCGAAATTGCGTTATGCGACAATAACAAGCTTCTATGTATATACGCTCCTTGCCAAATATTGCGCATCTCGCACGGTAATTCCAACGTTTGTCTTTGTCGTGTACTATGACGTAACAGGCAAATAAATTTCCCATCGATCGAAGCGACCCGTAAATTTTGCGAACGGACAAACCGGAGTGCCGTACCCTGAACAACCCAAACTCGAAGTGCTTCTACCGGACAATGCTTCTTACAGACTCGTCCGCACAATCCACTCTCCAATAAAATTGAGTGCTACCAATTATTTCCAACTATGTCAGATTTAGCTTCCAAACGCTCGAGCGTAGTCCTGGGTCGGCGCTACATTGTCATTTAATTCTATTTGCCGAAAGCTTTTCGAGACAGTGGACATAACGTATCGGAAGAAAGGGAACCGTACCGAATCTAATTTGTAACAGTCCCAGTCAAAACCGTGCTACCTGGACATAGGTACGTGTCAGATTTCTTTCCGTTTCCTGTCCACGGGGGGGGAAGGAATTCGGCGCGGCGATTCGTGCATGACGTTAATCATCGTCTGAAATAATTATACGTTCGTATACGCGACATCGTCAAGCGTCATCGTCAAACGCGGCGTACGTCGGGCGAACACAAAGCGTACGTACGCGAACACGCGCCGACATCGACGTATGGCGAGAGTACGGGGAGCCAGCCAGCTGTACCATTTGGGAACAATGCGGTGCAGCAGTTCGTATAGATGGATCAGCTTGCCCGTCTTCCTAGAGAACCAGAATGAGAGAAAGAGAATGCGGCAACGAAGGGAGATGGAAAGAGAAAGCGAAAAAGAGACAGGCACACACACACACAGAGAGAGAGAGAGAGAGAGAGGGGGGGGG
The DNA here is from genome assembly GCF_001594115.1 of Trachymyrmex septentrionalis. Taxonomy (NCBI): domain Eukaryota; kingdom Metazoa; phylum Arthropoda; class Insecta; order Hymenoptera; family Formicidae; genus Trachymyrmex; species Trachymyrmex septentrionalis. The sequence goes on from NW_017304811.1 coordinate 261,573, forward strand.
GGAAGAAGAGAAGGTGAAGGAGGAAGAGGGTTTACCACAAGGCGATTCTACGGTATTACGTACGTACTAGAGCACAATGGTTGCTCGCACTCGTAGGCGTGTATCTTTGGACGTACCTGTCCGGTGCACAAATAGAACCAAAGGTAGAGCGCTTTGAGTCCCATCGTGATTGTTAGTATACGTGGCAACGTCGAGAACGGGCCTTACCTGAATGACCGACTCAGCATCGCAGGCAGGCAGGAAAACGTACCTCGAGAGTTCCATCGAAGGCAACTCCAGGCAACCGCATACATATATCGAAGCTCGATCTATTCGCTGATTGGGTTCGCACGATCGCGGCCAAATTGGAATACGCATTCCTAAATAAACCTGCTTAGAGGTTCTATACACGAATAGTTAGACGATCTATCGCGGTTCAAGTAGAGAATGATGCTCCTTCAGCAGCTTTACCGAAACGCTCGGTGGAAAACCTAATATCGCATTAAAATAGAATTTATATGCACTGCAAACAGGAGCTACATGCTTATGTATATCGATCCGCTTGCAAAATGGGCTACACGGTTTTATCCCGGTGCTTAAGACTTATCGTTAATATTCGTTGCCGTTGACGGAGTAAGCGTCATACTCTTCAGAGCACTCGTGTTTTATGAACGTCTCGCGTGGCTCATCGAAAATTCTATTCAACAAAAGGATACTACTTAAACAGGGAGTTAAAAAAACGCGCTTATGTATTATAGATAAAAGTTCCAAAATAAAACGTTCACAAGACTATTATACGCTAGTTAACAAAAAAATGTTTTTTTAATCAGACTTTACTTTTACGTTAAAAAAAATCAGACGAAGTGTTTCTTATCAATTTTTCGACGCCAAAAACATTCAGAAGTCATGAATGTCTTGTTCATCTATAAAAAGCACTTTTTTTATTTCAACATCTTACTTTTTAGCCACGTTATAAAAAGATTTAAGTACAGAATTGTTCCAAGATGATAAATTTTTCGCCTGTGACGATAAAGTCATATAGACCGTATTTATACTCATATTCTTATTTTAAGACCGATGTAATATTAGTAACTTAAGATATGCTAATATAACTCTCTGATTGGTTCATGGCATTTTAAGACTATACTTAAGACAATCTTAAATGTACGAATCGACTATGAATATCAGCCACATACTTTTATTTTTAGTTTTGACCATCAATACACAGCGCAATTTATCATTGCAAATTTTAAATATGTACATCTAGTACATGTACATATAGATATATGTATTGGGTTGAGTAACTTCGTATTTTTAGGGGACATAGTTAAATCTAAAAATACGAAGTTACTTTTTACTTAATTAAATATATATAGACAGGATGTCTTATATCAATTACCTATCTCAAATATCTAAAAAAAAGAATTTTCTTTTTTTAACATTTCAGACAAAAGTTGTATGGTCTGTATATGTTGATCAATAATCATAAACTGAAAAGTGTATGTGACTTTGTCATAAATATAAAATATTATCTTAGAAGAATGCTATATTTAAATCCTTCATAACATGGCTAAAAAATAAATATTAACAATTTTTTAAATGCATTTTAAACAAGAGAAACAATACATTTATATTTTCTGATTAAATTTCAAGATAACGTTAACCTTTTTTACACAAAAATGTTAAATATCGCAAAAAAGAATTTTATACATTAAATCTTAATTATCTCGAAAACTTGACATGTTAGTGAAATTTTACTTGTGACATCGTTTTCAGCATTCAAGAAACTATAAGAAGCATCTTGATTACTAAAAAGTAATTGTTTATTGTAAACTAGTGTTATCAACGATTCGTTTGTCGATAATCAGTTCAACAAAACGAAAATCATTTCGATTAACTCGTTTCGTTACGATCCCAATGGAATTTCAATCTATTAAAAGTGTAACATCGTCGTCTCGTAGTTTCGAAACAGATTGTGAGATCTTTGTAACATGAAATGTTAAACAAATGAAAAGAACAACAGTATTTCAAAAATACAGTGACAAAATTGTACAACTTCATAATAAAAGCTCTATTGAATTTTTAAAACATCTTCCGCGAATACTTTTCTTCTCTATATCCGTCGATAAATTGATAAACGTATCGCTTCGTGAAAATAAACGATCGGATTATCTCCGTAAAGTTAGTTTCACTTTAACAAAATCGAAATCGTTTTACACTCACAATAGTTCTATAACTCCTGATGGTTTTCAAAAATAGTTCGAATTTTTGATTGACGCGAATGTAACGGCACATTCAATGGACAAACTGCATTCGAACCAGACATTAGGTGCATCGCAAACTTTACGTTGAAATTAAGAAGATTGTAGATTTTTATATCCTCTCGCGCGCGCAAGCAACGAATGGCATATGCCCAAGATATCTCGTCGAGTTTTAACGAGATCATAACGAAGAGCTAAATAAATGAACCATTCAAATGTTTCATGGAAGAACTTTCAGATACACGCTCTCTTTAGAAGTTCACGACCGATTGCACCGTATCCTGTGTAGCAGTAACATATGTAGGTACTGCTATAAACACGTAAACTGAATGTTCTTTTCATATGTCTGAAAATATCGTTACTTCATAAATTTATTATTAACGTCTGTAAAGTTGGCACTTCGGTTTTAAAGTGTTGATATAATTAATAGAATTCTGGCTTTGTTTCAAAAAATTCTAGAGTTCTTCAATGTTTCATACATACAAAGAGTTGGCGATTAAAGTCCGGTTGTTCCACCTTTCAGTAAATTTCAGCTCTTACTCTCTTATGCTTTTATTCTTTTACCTTTTTGTTTATCCAGTAAATAAACTATCACATAGTTTATCGGAAGATGAAACAACCTAAACGCAAAAAAATAAAGATTCGAAGATACATGCATGAAATGCCAACCCAACTTCAGTTTTAGTTACTACGTGTAATCTAGGATGCGATTCCGAATTAAGCATGAAGCGCATGAAATATTATCTTCATCATTTTATCTTTCTTTATTCTTCGGTGAACAACGAAGACAAATGACGCATTATGCGCTTTGTGCATAATTCGGAACTTACCCCTTTATTCAATGACAAAGTAACCTAACAATTTGCTCCGTCATTTGTTGTAATGTTCGATTGCGAGAAGAACTGTCAAGTTATGGCTACATCGAGAAAAAAAGAGTTGCATTTTTTCAAGAGTAAAAATCAAGAAATAGCAGAATGTATGTGAAAAGATCGCGCAGATACACCAGAAAATACGTTTCCCGGCTTGCCGAATATTCGCAGGAGATATTGGCAGGAAACGCTCTTCATAGAAACATACCTATGCTGGTATGAGCGGAAATTCGAAAACCTCGCGATAGAAACTTCGCGAAGATTAAAACACACATCGAAGATATTTCCTATTTTGAGTTACGTCTATATATATATATAT
>NW_017304811.1:265100-277680 GCF_001594115.1 Trachymyrmex septentrionalis
GTTAACCGCGTGATCTTGCGAAGTAATATAATGGAAATGTTTGAAAAAGAGAAAAAAATTTCTTGCTGCGGCTAAGAGATAAATTACATTTTAAAGTTCTTAACTGTATAATTATAATACTATTACAGATATATATGTAATTTGAATTTTTTGCGTTTGAGTTTAATGGAGACTTGTGCAAATGCAATTTCGTTTTAATTAACGATATTGAATGGAGACTATTCTGAAGAAGAATAAAAGGTTTTTTTTTCCCCGAAGATTAAGTTTCATTCAAATATAATGTCCGTTTGTTAAACCATTGAACCGTGACTCCGTAGGTATGTTGGCAGAATCTTAACATTCTACCTTCTCACACGCAGCCAAATTACGTACTATACATTCTCGTAAATGAAAGAGAATGACCTGCCACGTGAAGTCCAATCCTTTCGCGAGACATGGCGGAATTGGCAATTATTTATCCGGAAATGCTTCCGGCGTGGGACCACCGCAAAGACACAGTGGCCAACTAATTGCCAATTTCAAGCAGTAGGATTTACGCGGCAAACAAGGTTCGTGTAAACACACCGACGAAATGCCATGTGTAACGCGTGTGTGCGTACGAAATCGAAACGCATTTTCCTGTTGCCCGTATCAATAACAGCAACTTGTCAGTCGACAAGTCAGCCAGCCGGGATCAGATGGTATCGGTTAGTGGGACGAGTACGTCACCACGTCGTGTCACAATGTCGGTCAGACATGCGATGAAATTATTAGTGACAATAATTGATAGTCGACGTATCAACGCACATCGCTCGCGCGAGATCAGAGAGCGGCTAAATTATTTCGTTACGCGAATACCTCCCTCCTCCCCCCCCCCTTCCGGTTCAGTCCAAGTTACCTCGCTCGATACGTTTGCTATGCATACAAGCGGTCGACTGCCGCTGCGCCGCGCCAGAGTTGCCTCATAATTTCGCCATGGCCACGACCGTTCGTTGAGCACACATACTTTTCGCATCCCCCACTTTGCTTGAATACACCACCTACCTCTTTCTCGTTGCCTGCGCCAGTGGATCTTACATACGCGTACGTGATTCGCGTCCCTCTCGAAAATCGCCGCGTTTCCCCTGCGGGGCCTCGAAATCACGACTTCGATCGGGTTTCTAACTTGGGACTCGCTTAAAACGCGCACGTGTCCGTAGCTCTTTCCATCGCTAACATTACGACGTTCCAAACTCGTATCTCATCACGTACGATCACGTTTGAAAATTCTGAGGAAACCCTAGTGCAAGGAACACTTTCGTTCCAACAAAAATAAATGAATTCAATCCGCGCTGCTATATTAGGATATAAGTTTCGAACGTAAAGTACACGATACTCTGTTGAGTATCGTGTAACACGTGGAAACTATTTTTTGCTTCAAATGTATATTATCATCTGCCAGATCTGTGGAAAAGCTAGAAAAAAAAAATATAAAGTAACTCGGGGGAAGGCTTTAAGAGTTCACAGAAAAAAATAAATTCCTGTTTCACGTATATTTTTATTCTTAAATGCTATTTACTTTCATTTAAGTATAAAATGTTCTCTTCAATTATAAACGTTCACTGGCATCAATAATAAATAGATTTGTGTAAAGTATATTTTATTCTTAAAATTGCATTCTCGTTTCTAAAATCATTATACGGTTCTAACTCAATCGCATTATTTACAAACTATTTATTCTTAGATAAAGAATTACAAATTTGAAAATGCATGGGTGTAGTGAATCCAAATGTCAATCTTTAAGGGTGAAATATTCGGCTCGTCCTAATGTTTCTGTTATATTGCAAATGGGGATGCGCGAACAGCCGGCCGACTTTGTCACTGCTACGTGACGAAGAGGCGCCTATACACGCGGGCGGATTTTCCGCGGCGGATTCGCAGATCTGCTATCCAGTTAAATATTATAGATGAGATGAGCAATGAATCTGTCGCGGCGGATCCGCCTGTATATGCAACCAGCGTTCTCTACCATTGTGACGAGGTTGACTATTTGTTTGCATCCTTATTTGCAATATGGCTAATGGAGGTTGGTAGAACGGTCTCAACACATTTCACTTGCCTTTAAATTACATAGTAGAGGATATAATCCAAGTTCAATACAGTTTTTCCTTGGGAGTTTGTACCTCGTGCACATTAGGAAGCATACACTATAAACGTGGCACTTCATTTATAAAGCTATCGTCATTTACTGCAGCATTAGTTTCTGTCATCTTAATGTTACTAAAAAGCATACTGGGGATTTGAAATAAGTTGACAGAAAGATACCGTTGAAGAAAAAATAATGCTAATATAAGCATATTTAGTGTGGAACGAGTGTGCAACTTTATTCTTTTATTGAAATAAAATTTGTTTTGAGTTAAGAATAAAATATATTTTATTTTACGAATAATTTAATGTTTAATCGAAAATTGTTTACTCTTGGCGCTATTCTAAGCATAAAATATTCTTGGAAGCATTTCTTTAAGAATTCATTTTTTTTGTGTGTCTTTATCCTTAAATAACTTTGATGTTATTGAGTTATAAGTTATAAAAAAATATCATTTATACTCTAAAGATTTTTATTTATACAAATTAATAAATTAAACTTTTAATATTCCATACACTGACAGAAATGTTTAGTGTGTATAATTATTCAAATTTAATTAATTTAACCAAATTTTAATTAAAACAACATAATTTTTGTTATTCTAACCAAAAATTGTTGTAACAATCAAATTTTGGTTAAAATAAATAGAAATATTTGATTCTCCCCTTAAACGAATATAATGAAAGAAAAATTCGTATAAAAATAACAAAATACTAATTCTACTTCAATAAAAGGCAGTTTCAAAATTTATTTTTAAATTCTTGTGTGTGAAAGAATACGTGTCGCTAATGATAAGTTCAAAATTTATGATAATTTCTTTTATTAAACGTCCAAGAAGAATATATATTGTATTAAAAAGATATTTTCAGTCATATTTCAAGAAGTTACGTATCGATACTTTAACGAAATTCGATCGTAATTCCGGTAAGATACGCGAAGGAAATCGTACAAACTTGGATAACATCAGAACTTTGACACCCCGCTAGAGTAGGAAATTGCAAGCTGGTCGAATCATCTCGTAAACGGATACGATACAAGTGTATACAAGCGTGGCTGCCGAATCTAAAAGTTTAGTGATAAATCCAACGGATTATTGCTCGAGAAAGTTATATCACTTCGACTTTGTTTATGACAGGATTTTGTCGAATAAAAGCAAAACCAAGCTCGACCAGCATAATAATGATGTTGGAGTGGTTACTTTATTACTTGTTGTTAGTTGTATGATTTTAATTCGACAAAATGCAGTGCTATCATTACGCCTACATAATACTCTATAAATCACGTATAAGGCGAGCACAAAATATCAAATTCTCTTGTTACAAAAATAATTTCCAGTAGTAATTTAATATATGTGTGTGTAGCTGTAACCATAGATTTAATCTTAATCGATAAGCGTCCAACTTATCCTGCATAAGAGCACCTATGTAATTTCACCCTCCGCGGGTCACTTTTCATTCCACTGAAATTTCATGCGCATCGCTAATTAGAAACTAGTCACCGTTGTCCATAAATTACACAAAATTATATGTATCCTCGATATGCGTTATAGTATATAAAGGCGTGTAATTATTTTTCAAAATATAACTCAAAATCAAATCTACCAAAAGTTAAGCCAATTTGAGTAATCATCATGCTTTAACAAAATCACACTTGTTTCATGTCTCATAAATTATAACGATTCAATATTTTTCCAGGATATGATCTATTTCCAGCATTTGTCAAATTTCATTTCTGACAGCCGATAACTTTTCAAAAATTTGATGAAGTAGCCTTCGGTTATTTTCAACCGTCGTTGATATCGCTAATGAAATTGAGTCAAGGTAAATTAAGGTCAGCATATCGTCGAGTCTCGGACGCGTAGGACTCTTCAGTTTCACGAATCTAACCCACGAATTGTTTCACAAAACGGAAACTACTGTGTCGATCCTCAGGCATCAAGTATGCACATATATATACTCGTATACTGCACGACTACGATCACAATACGATAGGGTGGGTCGAAGAGATGGAAATTGAAGAGGTAGGGAGAATATTTGAACGTCGATGAGTTTACCGTACCGCGTCACAAACGTTGGCCAGTTTACAAATCCGATAATGCCAAACGCCACCGATGACGCCGCTGTTTATGGATTATTACGGCAATATGCATTCGGGACGGGCATCGAACCGACGAGCAAGATGGACGTGCGCTTGTTGCGTAATTTCAGAGCTGTGGTTACACACAGATGCAGCAAGCTGAAATTCCGCTTCGCAGTGCGACGAGTTTTCCCGTATTCGCGTCACCCAGGAGGAACGCCCTTGTCACGATCCCACTAATCCTATCGATTTCATCTCCCTTTCGCTGCCACGTTCATCCGTGGCATCGCACAAAAAATTTCTCGACACGTTATTGGTAAATCGTTCTGCGCTCCTTAATCTGATTTTCTCCTGCACAACCAATAGTCGAGAATTTATATCGAGCTTCGGAGAATTCCAAGCGGACTGCTCGCTCTCTCGCATTTGATTCGATCAGACAGTAAAGAGAACGTACTGTGTGTACATCCCAATAGATAACACACACAAAAACAATACCCCTTTACACATATATCTGCAGCCGTATGGGCAAACGTACTTGTATTAAGGTGTAACAGGTACTCGTTTCAAAATAACAAAAATAATTTGTGATCGATAAGAGATAATCGGATATAAGAGTGAAAAGTTAACAGTTGGCTGAACTAAAGATATTAAAAATGTATACGAATGTACACACAAACATTCTTTATAATTTCATAAAGTTTACTCTGTCTCGTCACTCTAATGATGCAGCGCAATAACACAAAATATGAATTTAATAAGGTAAATTTAATAAATTAAACGTAAACATAATAGACCAGATTGACATAGCGGTCTCTTTACTTGTTGAAATAAAACGTGTAAAAAATTCGGGCACGTACAATCCGCTTTGAATCCTCGGAGTAAAACCGATTTCAAACGGGATTATGCAAAACCGATTTAGTAAAGGCTATAATAGTAAAAGACCGTACGGGACGAGCTGATAATACAAGGGACGAGCGAGGAAGTGCATTGTCTTGTTCAGATCAGAAAGATTTCTACAGCTCAGTTTTTCAGATGTTCTTCTTGAGAAATTCGATCAGAGACGCGCAACTTCCGTTAAATATAAAAGCTATTTCCAGCAAACCATGTTGCGCGTAATTCAAATAAATAATTAAAATCAACACTGTCGTACGTCAAACAAAAATGAATCGCGTGCTATGCTCGTTGCTTGTTGTTAAAAATAACGTTTATTCGCAGAAGAATATATTATTCGCATTAGAAAGTGAGAGCGTTTCGTGCCAAAATTATGATGTGCTGCACTTTTAAGTAAAATTTTTATAAATATTCATGAGTATTAAAAAAACCTGTCCGTTACATCGCATAAATATAAACTTTTTTTTTATTTTTTCTAATTTTATCTATTTTTAGCTATTTCTCTCGATTCAACGTCCACAATATTTTCAGTGCTGCTTCTGTAACATATGAGAACTTTGTTATTAGCTATATATCGTATAAATGGCTCGCTGAAAAGTCCAAAACCCGTAAAACTGCGTGAAAGTACGGACGTCACTCCCCGTCATATGCACGTAGATATGTAGGTGATTTATTAGTATATGTCGAAACACCTTAACTTTTGGAGTAATAACTTTCGTCGCATCACTACGTGTTTTATACAAATCAGACTGTTATCTAAACAACATTAGAGAGAGAGAGAGAGAGAGAGAGAGAGAGAGAGAGAGAGAGAGAGAGAGAAAGAGAGAGAACTACAATTATTATTTTAATAAAAATAAAATATCATTAAAAAATATTAATATTTACAAATATTCAAAAGAGAAAAATATAAATTATAACTTGCCTAAAAAATTTCAACACACAAGCAATGTATTACTCTTTCATTTCACGACAGCATATTATTATGTCACGCAGGTAATTATATCAGTTAATTATACATAACAAGCTACATTGGAAAATGCAAGTTCCATTATATCGTGGTATCATATTCGTGTTTATCATCTTTTTACCGAAAATAAATATTAAAATGAAATTTAGCTAAGAGTGTAGTAAATCACGTAAAGACATAAATCGTCAGAAAACAATTTTGAACGGAAATTTCTTTACTATCTTTTCATTTTTTATATTGCTTCAAAAATCTTGCGTTCAATCTCCCGCTTATCTGTCGATCCATAAAACGTCTTTTCCGACTACAAAATTATCTTATCGTCTACAAACATATGTGTCTTTAAAAATACGTTAGTATCTCTTCGAGTAGATATTACTATATAAAAAGAGATAAATATACATATAAGATAACTATATGTGCATCAGATCGATACTGATGGCTTATCGAATTCGATTTTCGACGTTCTAAAGTTACTTATCTGAAAGATTACTTATCGTTGGCAAATAGTACGTCTTCTTTACGAACTACAATTATCATGCTGATCATCTGTTGCTAACTGCACGTTTAAAGTTATTTTAAGTATTACTGTTACGAAAGATAAATTACTCATATCAAACTTTCTATACAAAAAAAAGTCTCTCGTATTTGAGATAGTTCTCAAGTTCTCTACACGACTTTTTTTATTTTTATGTAAATTATACATACAGTTTTTTTTATCCCCGTCTTACATTTCAGTGACTTTCTTTTCGGTTGTAATGCGCGATACGATGCACTCCACTACTTTCTTTGGGAAGGCGAGCTAACAACTACTTGATATCAACCTTCCAAGTTACATGAAGATCTCCAAGAAACTACTTCGCAGAAGTTTCACCGAATAAGAGAGAATCGAAAATCGGTGTGTGAGAAGTACATTCTGAATTCTGGCTATGTGCATACATGCACGCGCCCGTGTTTGCATGCATATACGTGTATTTAAATGCATCAAATTGTACAACAAATTGTGCAACAAGTTCCATAACAATCGTCAATAAATCAAACGGTCAAAATCAAACAATTAAATCAAACGAAAAATTAAAAGAAAAAAAATTGCAATACCTTGAATAGATTCAGAAATTGTCATCTCTCGGTGCATAAAAGAATTAATATAGGTTGAAGAAAATTCAAAGAAATAAATAAACGAGGTAAAATCATATAAACTCTAATGAAGTGTCTGTCAACATCCTTGCTATACAAACTGTAATATGACTCAGTACTGTCCGGCAAAGCAATCCGGTCTTGTGGCAACACGTCCGAGGTTTAAAGCGGGTAGCCACCAAATGAAATATCGATCGGCTTTGTTGCGACGTGCGTATACTTTTGTAGAGAAATGGCGCACATTATTTACAGATAATGCCTCCGCAGAATGAGCAATAATCGTGCTTTGCTATATGATTAGCTACGTCGTTGTTCGTCGGAAAACGTCAGAGTAGAACTATCGAATTTTCGCATTTAATTGGAAATACAGAACGTAGTATAAAGAAGATACGTTCCTCTTCTCGCGCTGGATTATAATTTTTTACAAAGAACCAACGTTTAAATTATTTATACTGCCATTCGGTCATCGGACCAAAAATAATGACTACTTTTTAAGAGAAGTGACAAAATTTTTATATATTTTATATATTTTATAAATCTCATGTTAGCTCATAGGGACAACATGCGACTATTGTATGCGACTATTGTATAGTGACTCACTTTAAACAACAGTGACTTTTTAGTGACTTGCCAGAAAAAAGGTGATAAAAGTGATTGTAGATGACACAGAGAGAGAGAGATGGCACACATCATATACTATACGTTATATAATAATTTCATTAAATATTCCAACAGACAACAAGAAATTAATACAAGTTTTCACATGAAAAAAAGAGAGTTTGTATGATGACAAAAATAAAAACATTCTTTTTCAATCGTTCGTAGCTTATAAATGGAGAGAGAGAAAGAGATAGAAGAACGGTATACCTTTGGAGACGTTTGCCGCCACAGAATTTCCCATCCCTAGATTCGTTTGCAGATTCGAAAGTTTTTCGGAAATTCCCTCGAGCGATAAGGGCGCGCTTGCGATTTCTGTGTGTATATGTGAAAATCGTTACGTTGACTACATATATAGCATACTGAACGGCACGTAACTTTCGGGGAAAGTTTAATAACGTTCGGGAAGATTGAAATTAGCCAAGCATCAGGGGAGAGCAACTTTTGCGCATGTACGAATTTGCAAATATCCTTACGGCGTAATATGCATACTATTATGTACAACAGTTTGGATCTGGTAGACCGCAACCTTCTCAGATGTAAATGCGTTATTTCGGCAATGCGCGAAATTTCAGGGGAAACCACTTATTATGACGAATAATCCTTAACCGCTCGACCTTGATGATACCGCAATAATAAACTCTCTCTCTCTCTCTCTCTCTCTCTCTCTCTCTACCTCGCGTTGTGGCTTCTAGCGTTGTCTGACACGTTTATTAACGAAATAGTTGACTCTTCCTACATGACCGCAATTAAACGATCGATTCGCTCGCTGTCCCGTCGTTAGGGGATATCCCGTCGCGACACTCGATATTCCTCTGGCATACCGAAACGTCATACAACGCAACGCAACGTAAACGCCGCGTATCACGCTGTCGTTGCGCTGCCGACCAATATCGCAGCAAACGGCGTCAGGATTGGTATCACGGCTGTTCAATATCCCGTGAAATTTGCGGAATATCACCCCCGTCCGGGTGGCGCACCGCAGCCCTCATCCGTATAATTTTATCGAGTCGGTTGGGACTGTCTTTAATATTCCGCACGTCGCAACGAGGTCGCCGCACGCAAGTTCAGGAATGATAAAAAAGGTCGCGACACGCACCCGCTACGAATGGCAAGAGCAATACGCGGTGCGTATTTTGCATATATATACATACTCGTGATATCGATCAATACCTATAGCGATATATTATTCTACAATGGCGTCCCGTTCACCGTATTCACGACAGCTCTCTTTTTTGACGCCCTATATCACTAAATCCCGCAGATGAATCCATTCACGTGAACGTAGGAACAAAAGCGTGCATTTGTCAACCTACTCATCTCAGCACGAGAGACTTGTTCCTAACGCCACGAATTCATCACGACAATAAATGTCGGAATAAAATAAGTTAATTATATAGTTTACCGTGCATGACGAAGGATATTGACAAATGTATACGGTTGGAAAGAATGTGTCGAATTTAATATAAATCATATGTTCCAAGCGATTCACTCAAATTTTTGGGTCAATTTAATACAAGATTATGTTAAAAAATTACACAAATATTATAAAAAAAATAAATACAAAAATAGATAATATCGACACAGTTTGTAAACAAATCGTGGAAGCATATTTTTTCAGTAAAATTAACATTTATGATATGTTAAATTAATCCACACTTTATTCATTTTTAGAATTTACGTTTTAACATACTTCATTTTTATGTTATATGTTCACTTGCTCATAAATTATGTCATATAAAGAGATTTCATCTAAATAGAAATGAAAAATTAATACGATGTGTTTAAACAATAAATCTAGATTAACATATTTTCTTATTACGTCTCTCATCGAGATAGAAAATATCAACTATTAAATGGAGCACGATAGTAAGGAAATTCGAAACAAATCAATACATTACACTGCAAGTTATGCAAATACCCGTATGAATATTCAGAATCTGCATTAGCTAGCTCGTCTTCACTTTCTTTTGCATATAAAGAACATCAATTTCCAATCATAGTTCCACCATTAAACTCGGATCATTGGCCAAGTAAATTAGATTTTATTACATCAAATTATTACTATTTAATTACTATTTAATTTCTATGAAACATCATTTAACAGTTATTTAATCTCCTATTATGTTATATAAATGTTACTAAATCCGTAGTTACAAGTACAAATGTACATTTAATTTCGTTGCTACTGTATTAAAAAAATATTAAGATCAAATACAGAAAATTATTCAGATTTTCTCCCTCTCTCCCTCTCTCTCTCTCTCTCTCTCTCTCTCTCTCTCTCTCTCTCTCTCTCTCTAATTTGCATTTTAACAAGATCCTAATTACTATTCCATCGTCCTCTTTCCAACTTCCGTTGTTTTGAAATGCAGCGCGCCGAGAGAAACTGACCTGCCTATATAGAGCGCGCGCGTACGCGCGTTTAAAATTCAAGTTCACCCCGTGCGATGAACAGGAAATTCCAGTCTTGGTAGGTTAAGAGTAATATAACAAGAAAACAAGTTCCAAGTAACGGAGCGAGTGGCAAAATCGCCGTCCCTAGGTACACGTATATAGAGGCAACAATTACTGGATTCAGAGGGCGAAAACCGCATTTACGTTAATTTGAACCTTACGCTTCACGTGATATATAGAGGATTATCGGAAAGCTTTAACCTTCGTCCATGATTTACGCTACTCGAGGAAGTTTCTGTAGAGTCCTACGCGCTTTGTTGAGAACATGAGAGAACAAATTCGCAGGTAACTGAGCTAAACTTATAAAATCGAGCAAATTTATATTAAAACCTGTTCATTGCCTTCATATGAACTGTGATGAACATTGGATGGCAGATATAAATACCTACCACAGCCAAAACTACTACGTAACATATTCGCAATCTTAATTAATGCGTGATTATATCTACTTTTTTTTCTTAAATTCGTAATTTAAGCTACGTTAAGCATGCGGAAGATAATAAAATAATGATTAATGGCTGTGGATGGCAAATTGTGATGTTCTAAATTCCGCGAAAACGTGGAATTTATTAACGATGGTAATAAATCCGCGGAAAAAGGGTTTACAGAATTTGCGAATAAGCACGCTGATGTACGTGAAAGAATACCATCATCACCGAGAATTTTGTCAAAAAACAAAAATTGGGAAATGCATTTGTAATTACGACTTGTTTTATTTTCATCATGAGTAACCTGCACAATGGCGGCTATGCAAAAATGCAGTAAATTATTCCGCTTTACCTTAATCACATACACATCACTCGATACAAACGTTACATACAGTAACAATGGTCTATTTAAAAAAAATTTATTTTCTCTTGAATTTTTTTAGATTTAAAGACAGTCGGGAAACATCATACAAATTTAAAATTTTACTTTAAACTTTAAAAATCCGGCCAGACCAAGTTCACCCGAATCAAGTTTTCAAATCATCAAAAGGTATTTTTAAAGGAGATTGTAAAAATATCTACTCTCTAAATCTGAATCAGTGGATAGTCATTAATTACCTATACTTGGCACTGGATAATCAGTGAAGGTCAATTAAAAAAGAAAAAATATTTGAACATTATATAACTAAAATACTGATATTTGCACATTAATACAATCTTCGAATACTATATTCACTGAATTTATGCATTAAAACAAGATTAGTTAGATCACATAATAAAGATTAGCTAGGTTAGGGAATCACACTTCATTTATTGATTATTAGTATAGCACTTGACATTAATATCAATGATTATCCACTAATTTAAATTTAGAGTATAAATTATAAAATAAAATAGATAAAAATATCTAAAGATTATAAAAATATCTATACTTGATAAAATTTAATGAAATTGGCTCGATTTATATTGTATCACAATTCGAAAAGTTCAAATAGAGTTATGAACGAAGCATATTTATCGATGTGATGTACTTGTTGCAATAATTACGAATCATGATACGCGTTTCTATAACGTAAAAGACCTTTGCAAACTAATTAGAACATATTTCTGTTTGATTATGAAATCCCCTATATCATCTCCTCAATATATATATGTAAATATTGATCTCTTCTCTACAAAAGAGATCTGCATCTCTACATCTCGCTCGTTGAATTAAGATAATAATCACCGTATTTCTAGTATATCGACAATAATATAATTATTATCATACTTCATTAACAATATATAAGATAATTTTATAATTATATCTTCTATCCTCTTATTACTGTTCAAAAATGTAATATAATAAGACATAAACATAATTCAAAAATAGGTACTTTTACAAAATAAATTCTATAACGAATATAGCTGAAATCAAACGAAATTGACAAAATTAAAATTTTTTACAATATTGCAAACTGTTATATGTTAAGTCGGTAAATGTTAATGCATACTTTTATTCCGTACTTTGATCATATTAAATCCTCTTAATGTTCAGAAAAGCAATGTACGTTGCCAAATCCGTTCGTCGTTATATTACTCTTTAAGCCTACATGTATTATCAGAATACATTTTCAATTTGCTAGATGAAATTCGAATATTTGTATGTATGTATATATGTATGTATATGTGACTGGTAGATCTAATAATTACGTATTCAATATAGATATAATATGACAAAAAAAAATCATTTATCGAGATTACCTGTGTGTAGTGGAAATTACTATTTAATCGAGATTTAATCAAAAATTATAGCAAATAAATTTTGAACAAAACGGCTTATACATAATTCAAGCGGGTCAATCGCAGAAACATACGACATAATGCCGA
>NW_017304811.1:277780-286063 GCF_001594115.1 Trachymyrmex septentrionalis
GCAAATAAATTTTGAGCAAAACGGCTTATATAGTACATAATTCAAGCGGGTCAATCGCAGAAACATACGACATAATGCCGATCTTGAAACGAGGTAATACGAACGTCGATTAGCACAGACTTTTATATGCAACTTGCTGTAGAACGTGCGCGTGCGAGTGCGAGTGGCGCAGTTGAAAAGGAGGAAACGATCCAACCTCGTCTCTTAGAACGGAAAGCTCTCGCATCGAGTGGGGCCGGGGATTGTAAAGTTCCTGAGAAATTGCTATTGCACGTGCCGATCTTCGGAGCTCGAGAGTTGAGACGCACACTCGCACGCCGTAGACTCAAACTGAGCCGGAATCGACGAGGAAAGATATAGGACGACTTGCCCCGGCCTCCGTGTACGAAGGAGTACGTTAAGTCGATTCACCTACCGGAAATTATTCGAGAAAACGAAATAAAAATATCACGACCACTTCGTGCATATGTATCGTGACCATCTTTACAACCTCTCTCGACTGTTTTACAACGCATAACGACCCTTTCGTTAGCTGGCGCGAACTACGCTCTACGCAACTGTATGCTGCTATCGTAAAGATGCTAGAAGACGCAGTAGAAACTGTGTAAGTTTCTGTGCCATATTTTTGTGCGAGAACTTTGAACATTGGTGGCTTTGAAAGAACAAAATAATGTTTGCTTAGCATTGCCTTTTCATTTCAAAGTCGTCAAATTGTAACTTTATAGTCACTCTTTTCGTCGTATAAGTAATGTTACTATATATTTCCAACTGATCTGGTAACGTAATAGGTGCAACAAGTGACCTGAATCTGAATTCATATCGAGTAATGTAATTATATATTTTTTTTTTAAATAAAGAGGCGTGCTATCAATTTCTGATTACATATAATCGTAAATCAGGATTATGTTTACTGAAGGTAGTGGATATTTATTGGTAATTCTGCTACGATAATTTCGAAATAAACAAATCTATGTTAATTAATGTGAAACTTGAGTTATCTTTATAACCACACAAAGTCGAAAATGTAAATAGTGGATGTAAAATGCAAATTAAGTCGCAAGCGTTTTATTATTGTATCTTATTTGCAATATTATGATAAATTACTAATTTATTATTATAATTATTATAATCAAATATATAAAGCAAAGCTTTTGATGTTTGTTTAATTACTACATATATGATTTTAAACTCGCCATTATAAGATATTTAATTAATAAATATATTTTTTCCAAATATAAATATAGCATAAATATACATTTATACCTTTTTACAGTTTGCATTAATTATGTTATGATCAGTGAATTATAATAGTCCAAAAAAAAATAACAAAAACAATTTTTAATACATTAAAGTAAATTGTAAATGCATAATAAATTACATTCAGAATAAATAAATGCAGAAAATCAAATTGAAAATAAAAAATGTGATAAATTCACAAGCTTTTCTAAATTTGAATCTATTATACGCAATTCCTATAAAATAGAATATCTATGTAAATAAAGCTACGTAACGTTTTATATTAGCGGAATACATTTTTTTTCTTTGACAACTTTTTAGCGCACACAAATAAACAATAAATAAAAATATGAATTTGAACGAATGTTGCTTATTTTGTTCCGCTAACTTATAAGACGTACAATTTCCGTTAATACTGTTCGAGTTGTATTAATATATATAATTTGAAAACAAAATTCCAACAATTATCAATTTTAATAGACTTTAAATGTAGAAGACACTACTGCACTTGAAAAAAAGTCGTATCGATAATTTATCGCAGCGACACTTCTCATTACTTCTAGCAGAATCTTATGCTCTACTAATTTTTATCGTTTATTATAAAAAATGCGAAACTTTTTGGAATTGTCATTATCTTTGAGATTATATATATATACATAATACATATACTTGTAGTAGATACATAATACCACAATGTATTAAAAATAACTCAATTTTTCACCTCTATTAATGTTGATAAATTACTTTAAAAAACGTAGAAAATCAATAATTAAGAAAGAAACTATAAAAAGATAAAACTGTACACTCGCGTCCTACTTGTTTTTAATAGCATATTAATAATTTACATGTAGTGGATTACGGAATCATTCATTTATACTGCCTGCCTTCTATAAAGAAATGCTTGTATCAATAAAATATTGTCACTATATATACAAACGCATTTTGCTTTCACGAAACGATTTTCATATTACTGAAATACGTATTGAAACACGTCAGTTACAGTTGAAATGTATTTTTCCTTTCTTTCATTCCAAATTAACATCGTGGAATATTGGCAAACAAGATTGTACGAGCAGCAAGAACATAGAACGGTAATGTTCTCTTATATGTATCTGCATATGTAAATTCGGTCGCATTCGCAACGTCTTATATTGGAGTTTGGGGACAAGACCCAGAAACTATTGTGCAAATGTATTTGAGCAACGGGAACCAATTCTGACACGCACACGTATTAACATTAACCGATAGATCGCCACTATCGGTTCATACGTGCCCCCACTCTACAAGTAGTTTGCAATCCGCAGGGAAATCCCTCATATTGGCATTCGAGAAACGTCAATTGTATCGTACAATGGTGATACAGCTTTACTGTTAAGGATACTCTATAAAGATACGATATTAAAGTTACTAAGATATCAATTTAATTCAGTCATATACGAGTATACACGGATAATATCATTGGATAATAAAATGTAATGTTTAATACGAAAAATTTATCGCTCGAGTGGCGTAATAGAATGTCGCATAAATAAATGAATATTTCAAAAGTAGATGACTATTTCAGACGAATATTTTCTTTGAATATTGGATGAGGAAATTACGGAAGCAAGGAAAACAGTTTGGAAAGTTTCTAGCTTACAAACGACTACTTCGTACTTCGGCGCACCAATCGATTGCGCGCGAGCGAACAACTGTCCGCGATTCGTAACACAAATGACTCCTGCAAGCTCGTAACGGTACGCTGAATGAAAGATTATCCGCGGCAATGTCGGTATAGTTTATTCGTTACGCACTGTACAAACTCGTGACATCTTGAATTATCGATACACTATCTCGAACTGTCTCGTTTCGAGAAGGCCCTCAGTAGACCCCCGAAATAAATTGCGCACGACGTTGTCCTTGATGGTAAAATAACGTTGCTCATAATTTATCAAGGCGAAGGGCAAAGAAGGGATTACCGATGACGGTGTTTGTAAATGAGTTTGTCATAATTGCGCCATGAAATTACTATCATCTCGGGCGTCAAGTCGAATAACGATTCACCGGTATAATTACATTATAGATTTACAAAAGGCTCCAATCGGAGAAGTAAATCGCTGACCGAAAGCTTACGAGCTAATTCCACATAATAACAAGCAGTTATATAGGTAATTTGATTAGTAATCCCGATTTGGAGCAGTAACGTATGTACACACCGGTACGCTATTAAATTTGCCGGTAACATTCGTGGCAATGTTAAATGATCGAATTGTGATAATTGTCACACAAATGGAACGCCGCGCGCGCGCGTAAACTTGCCGATTTAAGAGTTAAATGTTAGTCTAATTGAGTAAACCTCCGTTTGACTAATACTCATTAATTCCCACTAATATCCCGATCTTGTACAACCAACGTTTCACCCAATGGTTTGTTCCTCGATTTGAACGATTTTCCGAGGAAGATCCGGATCTCGTCGTAAGCAAAATTGTTACCGCGTTAATAGCCGATTCATTCAAGGTTCTTCCCGGATCTTTCTTTTGCGAGCGATTCCCGCACACCCTGCGCACACCTCGCTTTTGCGATTTTATATCGTGCTCAGAAAACGGCCGACGCACGACGCTGCTCGCTCTCTCTTATGAAGCATGAATATTTTAGCACGAGCATCTTCAGCTCGTCGGCCACACTCCGGAAGCTCGCATGGACGCTCAACACTCGTGATCCGGAACTTAACATCGGCTGATACCGACCAGTTACGCGAGTAGAGCGTGAAGCATAGCCAATTTGCTTCTCGATATCGCAATTAGATCATTATGTACAAACTCCCGTAATTGGACTGTATGTTTGCATATACGTGCTATACACGCTTAACGAGCTGGGCGTAGTAGTCGTGGGAAAATGGAGCAAACAGCTTCGAAAAAGTAAAGCCGTCGGTACGGGGAAGCATAAAATAAATACACAACTCGTGCGCACAGCTGGTTCGCGCCAAGGAAAAATCGCACGTTTTTCTGTTCTCGGCATACAATCCGAAATAGAACTTTGTTCATCAAATTTGATATCACATATCAATAGAGATTTTTCATTTCTACGCCATTCAATTCACAAACTGAATAAGATTAGGAAGCGACAATAAATCCGGAGAACTTGTGCAAAACAAAAATCGTGCGAGTTTATTTATTAACCCGAACATGTAAAAATGTAGTTTAGATAGTCAGTGATAAATTATGTGATAGTCAATGATAAAGCTATTCCACAAAGCTTGCGCAGTATTGAACCAACTTTAAAGTATTTTCAAAATTAACACGTTCTTTCTATACATAGTCGTGTATATATTTTTAATCAAGAGAGAGAGAGAGAGAGAGAGAGAGAGAGAGAGAATTTTAGAAAAAATAAAATTATATTCATTATTCTTGCAGCGAATATGTGCGCATTAAATAATATCACGTCGATTATAAGTTTCAGCGAATATTAATCAATAGCGGCAGTAATAATCAATAGCAGTATAATACGAGTATATTACAATGAATGAGGCCTTCATTATATGGGAGATGGATAGACATGCACATCGTTTGTAAAATCGTGTTCATCAGATGGCTGCGTTAAATTCATGAAAGGAATTCGCGCAGGATATATCGACGATGGATTATCCGAACACAATAATACTAGGAATTCCCCAGCATTAAATGGTCGAATTTTGTGTATTTTAGTATTCGGGTCCCAAGTCGTACCAAAGAGAGAAACGGCAAAAATAACTGCGTCGTACGTATGCTAATGAATTCTCAGCCATTTCCCCTCCTCCGTCCCTACTCGGTAAGCCAAATTAAATAAATCCAAATACCTACTATAGATTATCGAGCCAGTAGTACAAAAAAAAAAAGGAAACAAGAACGTTTCGATGGAGCGTTCACTCTTCCAATCTCGCACAAGTTTCTTTACTTCCGCTTCGCTAGCCGCGCCTCCTCGACAAAACGGAAAAAATATTGATAGATACGATACGGCGATACTGTGCTAAATTGGAAAATAATAATTGACTTAATAATTAAAAATGCGAACTTCGTACCGACTCCTTTCTGATTCATTCCAATATCGACGTATAACTTCGAAATTTGATAAAAAGTGAGCACGATTGATATACCGATGTGAACCTGGCGCCCAACTTTATCAAAAGTAAAAAATTAATATCGTAGCGCGTTTGTACTTTATTTGTACCTGTTTGTACCGATCATTATTTCGTTTATACCTCAAACAGTTAAACAAAAAGTGAAAAATAAAAAAATGCGCGCAACTTTAAGATTTTTTAATTTCATTTATGCCATTCGAAAGAGAATCGTTTGTACCTCAAAGGATCCGGAGATAGGCCGACTGAACTTTTTGGCGTATTTTCGAAATTTTGAAACACACTATGTCTCCGAAACCTTTGAGGTATAAACGAAATACAAACGCGCTACGGTATTAATTTTTATTTTTGATAAAGTTGGACGCTACGTTCACATCGGTGATATTACATAAAATAATGACGCATACCAGATATTTTTTATCACTATACCTATCGCCTTTCATGAATTTATCATAATTGTCTAGAAAATGTAATTTTATATTATAAAATATGTGCATAAAAAATTACCTTTTTTATATTATATATGTATATGTAATAAATAAAATATTGAAAGCCGAATCTCGTGTTCAAAGAGATTTAGGACTAATTCAACTCGAGCATTTCAATTGGATAGAGATGTGAAATTGGAACAATCGTTAATCCCTTTTACGGTATTTCTCGCGATAAGTAGAATTACTTCACATTCAACTGCGGTTAATCGACCGATAAAAAACGAGATATAACGGTAGAAAAGAAATTTATTGCCGGAAGGGCGCGGGCGTAACGCGCCCTTTTAGCCCATTAAAATTTGCACATTCGGCTGCAAGTAGGGCCAAACTTAGTAGGTGTGATCTTACATGTCGTAAGTCGCACGCAATATCGTCTTGAAATTCAAGCCGATGGAACGATTGCCAAGTCAATATTATGTGTGGTCACATGCTAATACAATTCTGCGCGTCAAATGTTTATTGTACAGCACTTCGCATCATAATTCCCTCAGCGACTCATGTAAACGATGATTCACGCGAATTGTTTGTTTTAGAAATTTAACATCCTCAGGGAAGAAATCTAAATAAAACATATTGCAAAATTGCTTTGGGCCGAAAAGAAGAGAAGTCGTATTCATTGCATATTCACAAATAAAAAAAAAAGTGCACGAAGGTACTGCGAGTGGGATCGAGCGTGACCTCAATTTTAATGGTACCTTAATGTTAATGCATTTGCGTCGTGAATAGGTATAAAGCTTGCTTTATACAGCCTTTATATCGCAAGCGATTTACTGGATATTAAAAATCAAGACGAGCATGACTCACACATATGCAAAACTGATAGCGAATCGAAGGAACGCGAATGAAGAAGTGATTCTTTGTATATATTTGGCGATGCATGTGTGCTCAGAATTTCAATTAAGTCCATTTGATGATTTATCAAATTAGCGAACAATGAATCTATTGATCTGCAATAGGATATTATGGGCGTTCTTACAAATTGCTTTTCCCACGGCTGTATACTGGCTGTATAATTGAATTTTCGTGATAAATTGTTACGATGATATGTCGTTTCTCAAATCATCAAATTACGGGTTGGAAAATTGAGAGTTGGAAAACAGAACGTAATTAATCAAATAATTTTTATCTTGTCTCATTGTTTTAATTCGAAAAATTCTAAAAATTCTCCTCGATTTGCATTTTTTCCTAATCTTTAATGATCTTCAATAAAGAATCAGTATGTACAGAATAAATGGCGATCCACACATTTTTACGTTTTCATTGTTTTTTCACCGTCAAAAAAATGTCTTCGCACAAGCTGAATTGCCATAGCTATATTCATACAAACGACACAAAGTATGCGGCCTCGTCTTTGATATTAAGCCAACGGAACACATGCACACAATTGCACATGCAGGAAAACATCACTTTTTATATAAATCCGGCAACCATGTACACGCGTTTTACCGTTTTCTTTCTTTCTCTCGGGCAGAAATATATTTACCTTTACGATGGCATTCACTTCAGCCTCCCGGAGATACTTCGTATCTCTCCATGCGGCTACGTTCTCGATGTGCATCTGCGCGATTTCGCGTATATTTTCAGCATTTCGCACATTACGGGTTTATGGAGCGTCGATAGAAATAATCTCGCGAATGTCAAGCCTTCGAATCGCGGACAAGTATACGTGGAACAGAGGCGAATATCGACAGAATTATACGTTGCGCGTATACAACTTCGATACACGCAAACGCACTTCTTGCCCTATTTTGAGTCGCGAGAAAAATTGCGCGTGTTCCAGTTTTTTTTTGTTACGCGCAGGGCGAATAGCATGCTTCCCATTATTACACACATTGGAATAACCACCAGTTCAATAATTTTTCATTGTGTTAACTGCATAACAGCTATTGCATGGACTGGTGTGACCATAAATGTCTACATTAACTATGTAATATTTAGATGTCAGGTATACTAAGTGATATATTAAATTTCCAGTATTATAGTATTTATAGCAATTTTACGTGATTTTCATGATACACATTCGTGATATATATATATGTGTGTGTGTGTGTGTGTGTGTGTGTGTGTGTGTGTGTGTGTGTGTGTGTGTGTGTGTCAATGTTTATAAAATTCTTATATAAAATAATAAAAAAATACACAAATTGACACATCATCAAAACGTAAGGAACAAAATTTATCATATATTGTATAACGACACTAATTATTAGATGCTACTTTCAATGTTATGTTTAATATATAATTTAACTGTAATTTTAAATAATGGAGATGACCTAATTTGAAGATCTAAATGTTTATTTTGTTATTATTTTATATGATAAGAATGTTATAAAAATTGATTGCAACAATAAGTAGCGTTGGTTCTTTTTTATTTAAAAAAAAATAGCTATGTATAATCAATTTTTAATAATTGATGGGCAAAATGTTATTAATAAATATTTTAATATAAATAAATATATATATATATAT
>NW_017304811.1:286163-287222 GCF_001594115.1 Trachymyrmex septentrionalis
TCACGATAATATTTTCCTAATAATGCATTCTAGTATCTTCTAAATTATTATTCTGTTAGAAATATAGACGAATTTTGATTAATCATGCTTATCTCAAATTTGCCTTTCCGCATACCCGAACATATTGTTGGTAGCTATTTCATTACACGCCCCTGCAGGAAATAGTGTCGATTTGTACGACGTTGATTAATGCCTATATGAAAAATGCAGCTCACGGACTTGAGTCGATTCGAGCTCGACCTCGGCAAACATCGGGCCAGTCGGCCTCACTTGAACTTTTGCCTTTAATCTAACTTTCTTACTCGGGACTTCTCTCAACATTTTAATCATTTTCATACTAGAAGCTGTCGAACTAACGGCCGATATATTTCCGATATTCAGATTCTGCCCGAAGTACAATCGAAGTGGTAAGTGGAGTTTTCCGAGTTGTTTGTTCAAGAGAAAAACAGCCAACGGCAATGAGACTAAATATTTAATTGGTAAAACATCCTGAATTTAATCACGTTTTAATCACTGTCAAAGATATACGTATTAAGAATACTTACATAAACACGAGAATGCAATTTAAAATTTCTTACAAAAATATTTTTGCAATGCACTTTCATGCGAAATTATTCAAAATTAACACGTTACTATTGTGAATGTAATAGTCAATGTTTGATGGTAAATATTATTACATGTGACTCAAATCGTGCTCGATTACCATTAATCATCATCAATCATGCTCTATACAATCCTATTTTCATTTCGCGTCAAACATACATCAACAGATATAATCGTTAAATTATAAACAACATAGCTTCATTTGTGATCAGTTTATTTTTTTGTTTAGCCATATATAAAATCGTTTATACAGTACATTTTTTTTTATATACACTGATTAAAAAAGTTCATCTCATTAAATTAATGTAGCTGTCTTTATTTCTTTCAATAAAGAATGTATGTATTTAAATTAAATGTAATATTAAATTTAATATTAAATACGTACATTCTTCATTGAAAGAAATAAAGATAAACTAAATTAATTTAATTACTTTTTTCTCCGTATATATATATATA
>NW_017304811.1:287291-287557 GCF_001594115.1 Trachymyrmex septentrionalis
TGATATTATGCAATGCATTAGATTTGATTTCGGATATAGGAAAACATGATTTATACGATGATGATGTATGTGTGATTGCAAATATAGAAAATTCTAAATGGAAAAAATATTGAGAATGACATATTTGCGTATCGTACTCTGCATTCTACGATGCAAGGTGACTGGAATTAGAACTTGTTGTTTAGAGATCGAGAACTGGATATCTTATGTAAGATTAGTAGCCGCCGTGGAAAAGTAATTAAGTGTCGGATTACACACAAGGACGC
>NW_017304811.1:287657-299302 GCF_001594115.1 Trachymyrmex septentrionalis
ATAAAAAGCTAAATAAAAATAGATCAGACCGGATTGAAGAAAAAAAACTATGCGCTTTGAAACAATTTATATAAAAATAACATACACACTTTCACATATCACCGGCATTAAATTTGTGACTGTAAACAGTACGTAGTCTAATCGAACATTTAAACATGTTCGTTTATCTTCGTTTCAATCTTTACCTCCCACGGAGTGCGCAAGAATAATGGCATGCCATATAAATAAGCAACGGGTTTACGTTAACTACAATTTTACGGACTCCTGCTAGTATCTAAATTGATATGCGTAAGAAAACCCCGTAAGTTTATTTTGACTTGTTGCGAGCAAAGTAATATATCGTACTTCCAAGCATGACATTATTATCAAATACTGATCTACACAATATTCGAGTTATATTTCTTGTTATATAAATATGACTTTTGCACACTGAAGACTCAGTTAGTATTCTCTGCTCTATTTTTAACGGATTGAACGGTAAAGTTCTGTAGCGTTTTTATTTTCAAGAAAACTTTACAAAGTTTTTCTTGGACAAGCGATTAAATCCAATATAAAATGTAGCTGCCAGTGCTAAGCTAGATTCCAGGACCAAACGTACGAGCATGAACGAATACGAATAAACAACTTGCTTCGATGAGCATTCGTCCGCTCTCGTGTGCTCGGTCTGAATCTACCTTTATACATCGCAAATAAGCGGTAAAATGAATTAACGTTAGGTTAACGAACATATGCAATAACGATGTATATACTAACCGTCTCATATTTGTTGGACTCCGAGAGAGTTTACGAATGATTGAAGGTCTTTAACAATTTCCCAGCTCTTGAAACTGGATCATTCGATACGTCCCGCAATATCTATTTGAAGACACGTGAGAAGCGTTAAATTCGATATACTATCGCATAATGTATACTTAACATATCGCATAATATAAAGAGCACTCTGTGCATACGACAAGTACGTTATCTATTACTGATATTAGTAAAACGTTGTGATGTCTTAAATCTTTTTACTTTTCTCAATGTAATCTTTGCAGGTGATATGCACTTTATACGTGTGACTAAGGCGAGTTAAGAAACTTTTGCAAATACCTTGACCGGAATGTAAAAGTGATTCAACGAATGAGAATTAAATTACTTACGATATTTAGTTATGCATATACTATTCAATGGTGAGTAAAAATTTCATTAAACTGATATAACAACAGCACGGCATGATTAAAAAGGTTAATTTCCTCAGTGTATTTATGTAATAGCACGCGGTAGCAGTACATAATCGCAATAACGATTATGATAATCGAAGTAATTACGGTAATAGCATGAGACTCGAGACCCCATTAATTATACATAACATAATCTCGCTGTAATATCCGCACGTGGAAAAAAAAATAATTTTTTTCATGCGTTATCTTCCGCGAGTATTCTTAAATGTTTTTATTGCGAGACACAGCGGAGGGACGGAGGAACAAAAGTGCACCGTGATAAACGCGCACATTCGGGAAGATCATGGCTATACTAAATCCAACAACAATTACCAGCTTTGTCGCTCGGTCGCTAGAAGCCCTTGTTATCCCGCCACGATAGAACGGCCCAATATTTCAAACATGTCCCCCCCCCCTCTTTTCCCCCCTCTGAATAACCTGTAAAACTTTGGAGTGATAATACATTATTCGCAGAAGAATTATTAAATAATCATGAACAAAAAGAATAATAATAAACAAAGGCATATATACTAATTTGCAAAATTTGACATCTAAAATGCTCAATTAAGTTTTAGTTAATTTAGTTAATTTCTCCAAATTAAATTTCAAACATATTTGCTACAAATATTTACTTTTATATTTTTAACATTAAATACATTGACAAAATATTATACATAAAATTCATACAAATTGAACAGCATTCTTCTTTTTTCATTTTAAAAAGCACTTTATATTTTAAATTTCAATATCATTAATTTCAATATACTACAATAAAAAAATTTGAACTCTCCGAAAAAATTTCAGAAACTTCTACATACATTTCTGAACAATTAAATGTAAAAAATTAAGAGAAGATTAAGATGTTTAGACTCTTATGAAAATTGATAATCCTTTCAGAAATCTGTAAAATTCTGTCAATCGAAGATCTATTGAAGCTTGAAAGAATTTTCCTTATTATGTTTCTCCAATTTCTAAACTTCAACTGTAATATACTAAATTTCCAAGAATTTAAGACATAATGCAAAAAAGAAATATAAATATTTTCTCCTCTGCAAAAATTATAAGCATTAAGAAAATTTCGTAGACATCGGATCGCAGATTTAAGACGTTCTACAGCGACTGCAAGTGTCTTGTTAGATTTCATTTTGCTGTTAAAGCTGCAAATACAAGGAGAAGTACGAGAATCGAATTAACTTCCGGCGCGATGTTTTTCCTTCGACGCTCAGCAGCTCGTCGCTCTTATTTGACGACGTCCGAGGAATTTGAAGTAGCTCTCTATACATAGGAAGCATTATTATTCGAAGCACGATAAGGTCTCATAAGTCTTACATTACGCGCACACGACGGGGATTGTAAATCGCGCTGACAAGGCATAATGATTTCAACGTGATCGTATTAAAAATTCATATAGTCATCCCGCTATGTCGTCTCGTCCATTACGAACGATCGATGGGGATTTAGAAAGCTTCAACTCAATCTGTACCTTTCGCGGTCCGTTCAGTCCAAACGACTCGCCTCATGCACATGGGTGAAAAGACAGGAAGAAAAAGATTGTTGGAAAGCAAACAAACTGAGCAAATGAACCAAAAAATGGGAGCTCTAAACCCAATTTTTACATTTGATATGTATAGAGGAATAACAGAAGAGACAAATATAAAGGAATAGTATATTGTTCATACTCCGCTCACGGATTTCAGAGCCAAGAGTTTCGCCTTCCGTGCCTCTGTCTTTACAAATGCACAAGATTTCTTCCTTTATGTGTTAGAAAAAGGTAAATAAAGCCGTAGAGAACGGCGAGACGGGAAAGTTGCACGGGGATAAATTCAAGGAAGTTAAAATAAGCACCGGCTAAAACGCCTTATCGTTTTGATTGACGACTGCGACGTCGACCGCGCTTCGTTATGACGTTCGATAAGTCCTCGAACGTAACGTCACTAATGATCCGAATGTATAAAGAGCGTTATGCACGAAATAAAACATCTCTTACGTAGACAGAAAAAGAGAGAGAGAGGGGAAAAAAGTCCCCGCATGCCCTGGCCATTATCGGTCACGTAGATCTCCATTGCGTGCTGCTCCTACATCCTAAGGCCACAGTCAACGGTGCCACACTCAGAGTGGACTTTAAATCAGATTACAGTGTGCACTTTCCCGCCAACAGAAGTGAAAACACGCACGTATACGACGTAATATGTGTACCAACTCGGATGGGGCAAACAAGCTGCCATCGAATCGAACGTATGTTTCGTATCCGAGGAAGACATCCGTAAAATTACACGAACACACACACACACACACACATACACACACACACTGTGTGCGCGTGGAGTAATCAATATTTTGAAAAGGATTGATTTCGATTGGTGAAAATATCCACACGTTCCTAAAACGTTCCACACGACCCCTTTCATGTTTGCTCGGTTACGGCAATATCCGATGCATCTCTCCCAGCGTTTATACCTGTGGTGCATAATAAGCCTAGAGACTTAATCAAGGTAAGTGCCCTTTATGGAATGTACATAATGTAGCGCTGTCTGTCAACGTAACACGTAGCTATTTATGGTACAAAACTGTTCTTGCTTTATCTTTCGTTAATATGAGGTCAATTTATTCCTTATGCAGATGTTTTATTAAGTATTAAAAGAAAATAGATCTTTCATTTTAGCGAATCGTTTTTTTTTTTTTAATATCTTAATGCAATTAGCTTTGCAACTGTATCATTTTTATCCATGGAAACGAATAATATGAGAAATACATTTCTGCAAAAAGATTTATACCCAGTTTCTTTCTTATTATATTTATTTATTATTTAAAAAAATAACTTGATATTATTTTCAAGCAATTTACCAGAATAATTTACGAAGTATGCTGCTCTTAAATTTTCGCTGGTTTCTACTCTGGACTTTACGTGTCTAACCAACACTATTTTTTAAAAGATAAAATGTTTTCATGGCCAACGCAGCAATTTTTAAAAACGTTGCTTTTTAAATTGTGCTGAATTGCATTAAACTTGTGCTGACTCGCACGGTAAATAGTCTCAGTGAATCTCGTAAACCTCGTTCAAAAACAATGCGAAGGCGAGTATTTTCCATGTATCTCTTATACATTTTAATTTAATTTAATACTGACTATTAATTAATGTATATTAACGTTCACCATATATTAAAGAAAATATAACTTGAAACGAGCTGTGCCCAAACATTGTAGAATTTACTTGAGACTTCTACAAATATTACTTGCAAATTAATAACATATCGCGCATTGATATAGCTTGTGTTTAATAACAATATATAAAATAGTAAACGATACAACGCAATTTAATAACTAGTTAAAAATAAATGTTTTATATCAAGGCAGTGCATCTAGTTATGGGTTACCATAATTATCAACGGAGAATTCTGATCCGAGCAAATCTTGGCACATTTAGTACCCATTAATGTAAGAAGAATAAAGTCACTGCGCTAACTCGGCCGACCGACTTTAGCTTGCTCGACACTCGAGGAAAAAGCGACGGTTTCCGTATTTCCGCGAAAACATACCGTATTCGTCCGACATTTCTATTTCTGCGCATTGCATTTTCCAACAAGGAGTGTCACCGTCGTCGTTTTCAGTCGGCATCAGTATAAACGTAAACCACCATCTCCGATCCCGTCGGAGATAACGTCACAATGAAAGACAGGAACCTGCTGACTTCGAAGAAACGTTTCACCGCCGGACAATGCGTGCCGACGCACACAGCCGTACGGACCACACAATTCAGTGAAAATTGTGTAAATTGTGAAGGAGAATTCTCGGTCTCATGAATGACTTTTCAAAGCGCGCCATGAATCAAGTCTTTCTTGGAAGGTTGATACTATTTTAATGCGAATGACGCCAACTGGCGCCATACGAAGTAATGTGACTAATCGCAGATTTGCAAATGGATTATCAAAGGATAAGCGTCGTTAAACATTAAAGGCACGCATGCCGACGTAAAAGCAAACGTGCCGCAAAATGTGTACGTAATTATCTGATTCCCCAGATTGATGATCTTGTCACGAGTTTAACATTCTTTTTATACGAGAAATCTTAAACGGTGTATTCTGAAAACCAACGCCACACTCGGTGACAAATATAATTTCGACAACTACTAAATTAACAATTTAATAATTTGTAATAATTTAAGTACTTGCAACTAGTTTTACAAAGTAATAAGAACTAAGTACTGAATACTATATTTTTATAGTATTCGGTACTGCTTTAGTTCTTATTACTTTTTAAAACTAGTTGCAAGTATTTAAATTTTAGAGTTTGCACTTAGTAACAAGGGAGGGAAAAGTGTCGAAAATAATTTCGTTATTTATGTGTATATAACAGGCTAAATGTATTATCTAACTATTAATATATTCTCTAGCTTGTGTGTTATATACTTAGATGGGGTAACCAAGCTATTATCTAAAAGGGAAACATGTTTCGCGCTAAAAGCGGGTCTAGCTATCTTTAACATGCATCTACGTTAAATTTGAATTTAAAATCCATAAAGTAGAATTGGAAATAACATCTGCTCGTGCATATTAATTATAAAATATTCTTTCATTTTTTTCTTTTACACAGTATAAATATAACAAAAATTTATTCTGTTTTATACATCGCTCTTTTATTTCGAAAATGATACAATACAACTAAAAAACGTGATTTTCAAGCTATTATCATGAACATGCAAGTAACTATTATATCAATCTAAAGTTAATTAATTTAACTTTATAAAAAAATCTCACAATTCAAAAATAGTCGATTTATTACAAAAAAAAATCGTCGAAGAAACAACTCAAAAGAGATGTAAAACAAAAATAACAAAATGGATATTTGATTATATTAGAAATCCATTTGTTTGCCGATATTATTAGTCAATAATTTTCTGTCAAGTTGACAAATCTCTCATCTTCTAGGAAACTTAATTTTTTATTTGCACTTTTGAAATAGAAAGCGATAGGCATCTATTTCTAGTCTTCTTTTTCTTGCGTTATAGAATCTGCTTCTTTTGCGAAACACGATTTTCCTTTTTACTAATCTTTTGTCCGATATTCCGTTACGGTTTTTACAGAAACTTCTAAAAATCGCCGTGATCGATGGCACGATACATCGTCATATCTAAATTCCGAGTCCCTCGGTTATATATTCTATCTAGCACATTTTTTTAAAATGACGACATAGGCAGGCGCCGTATCACAAGGAAGGTCTGTTACGATGACACGTACGATTGCAGGACACGCATGACTCTCGAGGTAGAGCAACAGTGAACTCGATACCTCGCATGATTCATATACGCGGTATGAGTAACTTTTATCAGAGAAGCGTCTCCTGGCGCAGCACAACGGCTGGGAGTAGAGGAATGCGACGTGGGGCTCAAGAGAGTTCAGTGACGTAGCCGATTTATGGTTGAAACGAATAGCCATGGATCGAACGTGCCAATATACCTCCTACACATAACTGTATAAAATACATCGTTACATGCTCTATTATTCGAGTAATATAATACAAAGTAATATATAAAGTAATATAATACGTTGAAACAAAAATATTTAAATATGAATATCATGAAGTAATACATGAAAAATAGTTACGTGTTAGACACAGAGTATTTTTCACGTTAAGTATTATTAAAGCACATATGAGGAATTACATAGGAAAGGACAAGAGAAAAGATGAATTCTGTTCCATTTGTTAACACAATGTGTTTCCGAATGACATCTTCGACCGCGCATAAAAAGGCGAAAACAATGTTTCTATGACAGAGAAATAATATATTTAACTAACCATGTCCCACCTTGAAAATCCATAATGTAAATATCGAGCTAAAAACAAATCGGTCTTGTTAATATGGCACAGCTTTATATTTCCGTATCAACGTGAAATCGATAAACAAAAAAGCCATATATTTCCGTTCAGGATACGATCATGCATGTAAAAATATCAAACTGCTATTTCAAATTTTCAGGCATTGAAATGGCATACATCCGTTGGAACGTTATTGAAACGGAAATGAGCGTTTCAGGTCCGTTCGTTCACTGTCGCCCGAGGGATAAATCATCGTGCTGAGGTACAAAATCCATCACACAGCTATCGTTTTAATGAGACACGTTAATTTCTATTAAAACAATGCCTGTTTATTTTTTGCGTCAGTACTAAGTCTCGGAGCAAGCTATTTCTTATATTTTCAAACGTTTTCCAATTAAAGCAGATTACTGATATTATAATTTCAACTTTACTAAAGTACAACTACGAGTACTTGTCATCTAATCACGAGTATTTTTAAAATTAATGTACACATTTAATCAGTACTCTACTCTCGTTTCAGCGATCTTCCGCCAGTTATTTTTGATGTACTTCGCCAAACGAAAGCGCTTTACTGAAGAAATTGACTTTTCTCGTCGCGCTGGAGAATCTTCTAAATTGCGAGATGAGATCTCATAATTAAATGCTCTACGAAATTGTCGACCCTTGCTCGCTACTCAGCGGCTCAATTGTCATTTTAATAGAACAGTTCGGTTGTCTCGACTTTCAATGAAGAGAAGGAAGGGCTCGTACAAATAACTGCGTTTATATAATATTACAAAGCGGATCTCCCATACCCGCGCGAAAGTTCTTCGAACTTGATAATAACGCACACTCGGAATCGACAAACGCGCCCCAATTATGCTGACAAACTGGCTTGCAACTCTTGTCATCTCGGCAAGCAATAACGACATTTATTTACAAAACGCGCAGTAAACTTCTCACCAATTATATATATTTTATAATCGAAGTAGCTTAACGAGAGAAATATCCGATTAAAGAAAAAAAAAAAATCTAAAAACACTCCAACGCCATGTAAAAGTTTGCAGAAAAAAATGACTTTATTTCGAATAAGAATTTCGAATAAAATGTATCTCCGAAAAAGCAAACGCGCGATGAACTTTCTCGCTAATTGCACGTGTTTTATAATCGAAGTTATCATTTCACGATATTATTTAAAAAAAAAAAAAGAAGAGTTAAAAAGAATCCAACGCCACGTAAAAACTTCCAGAAAAATTATTTTATTTAAAATAAAACGTATATATCTCCGAAAAGTAAACGCGCGACATATTGTAAGTGGATAGTAAAACAACGAAGATCGACATGAATTCTTACTCGGCCCCCCGAAGAGTTTGATATCTTACTTCATGCCAGCTACAATAAGATTGATCGATTCTGCAAAAGAATTGATATCTCCCTTCGAAACTGTTGCTTCGAACAACAGTGACTTGCGGAAGATTGATACATGTAGAGTAAACACTGAAAGAGCTTGTTTTGTCGGACCTTTTTTTACGCAAAGAAAATTTATTTTACTGATCTCATCTTTCTATTAGGTATCATGAGTTCTAATAACTATTCAAAGAGTATTATTTTTCGCACGTTCGCGCGTTTCAGATGACATATGAGCGGAGAGAGCGGAAAGCGTAGATAAATTTTCTTCCTGTGTTTTTGAGATCGTATTTTCTACAATATATCGTTGCGTTGACAGAATAGTGACACAAGTAAAATGTTGCACTCTAAAAAATATAGGTGTGGATTTAACACTATGAGTTTTAAATCTGTATCATATTGATGTTGATATAACACCATGAGTTTTAAATCCAAGTTGATGTTGGTACATATAAATCGACACGTTAAGATTTATACAATAAACACATGTTTAAATATATAAATGATATTAAATCCATATCCAATATTTCTTACAGTGATAACATTTTGAGATAACAAAAGGAAATCGACTACAAAAGCTATTATGTTTTTGTACCAAAATAACACATTGCAGCACATTTGCTTACATGGAAAAATGTCATAGTTTTATCATCTGAAATTTACACTGAAATATTAAGATTGCAGTAAAATTTTAAATGTTCATGACATATTTTTAAAAAATACACTATAATTGAAAGTACAACGTAGAAAAAAAGTGAAGGCATAGAAATTGCATATTCACTATTTTAATTAAAATGTTCCAATTCAGAGTTAAAAAAAATATCAAAGTTTAAAAATACTCTAGTGAAAAATTGCTAATTTTTTAGATGTACTACTTTTTACTATTTATCACCGTAGTTGATATGAATTTTCCAATAATATCCTCGAAATAATCGTACTTGTCAACTATTAAGGCGATAATGAGCGAACGGAAATGAATTCTTTATACGAGCTTCTTCGCTTAAACAAAAGTTTCCCATATGATTTATTAATTGCATGACAGAGTATGTGCCGAATTTAGTACCTTCTCATCGCATGTTATATATTCAAATTAATATGAAAGTATCGATAATACCATTTACATTTCGAAGTAATTTTATAATAAGCCGAACGTGTAAATGTAAACATGTGAAAAAGTCCAGCGTTTAAAGACGTGTGTCAATGTCAAATGCTTATGTATATATTAGACTCGATATTAGAATGAAAACTACTTCCGTCAATCCATTTTATGCCTCGCAAAACAATATGAAACTATATCCAGAACATTGGGCACCATTACATTGTTATTCAATGACACAGTCACGATATATCGAAATGCACCTCGCATAATACATTTGATCGTACAATCACGATATTCCCAAACGGGCAAAACGTCCAAGATTTGCACTACATAATTTAGACACCCGGACACAATTATTTCCACGCAAACGGCTAATACCGTTTGATATTCGCATTTTGAAAGACCGAATTCTCATGCAACATTACACGCACCTGAAATATTCATCACCATAATATTTACACTAAAAATACCAACATTCCTTACACACTAAAATAATCTCATAAAAAAATTCTATGAAAGTAAAGAGAACAATAAGAGACCAAATATTATATATTTCATTATATAAAAGACATAATTATTGAAAAGTAAAAAAAATCAGAATTTTTTACACAAAAAAAACAGAGTAGCTACTAAGAGCTCTAAAAGATTTTAAGGGATCATTCCTCACAGAAATTTAAGACGAAACTTCACATGACCATATGTCCGAAACGGCTTAGTTTCAAACATCATATGACTACATGTCTGAAGCTCTTAGTTTTAAAAGTACAAAAATTTCAAAAACCACACGAGTTAGTTTGATAAAACATTAAACATATACAATATTTCACAAAAACCCGAATGATTTTCGAAATTTTTGGAAAAAGTAAAATTTTATAAGCCGTTTTAGACTTATGACACATGAAGTTTTCATCTTAAATCTATGTGAGGAATCAGTTTTTAAAATCTTTTAAAGTATTTTATTGTATATAGATATAGCCACTTTGTTATTATGTATTAATCTAAAAAAGAAAAACAGTCAATATGAAAAATAGTCAATAATGATTATTTCTAGTGTAAACACGCGTCGATGTATTCACGTATTTAATCGCAAAGGTCATTTCAGCGACAGGATTGCATCTCTGCGAAATCCTGGACACCACCACCCTTTTGCCTCACGTTTCACTCTTCCTCGGCGATCGGAATCTCACGCGGAGGACATAAATGTCAGAAAATCCAGATGGTCGTATCTAACATTGGACGTGTGCGGCGTTCGGAACATCAGTGAATTGAAGTAGCAAGACGCGATCGCGATAAGATGGTACCGTCAACATGCCGAATAGTCGGAATAGTCGGAGCTCGGCTCGCCTTTGCGTTGCGTGGAAGAATCGAAGACAACGAGATCCCGTGAGATCGTACACGCGGTTCGCCGCTGCTCCGAACGAGATTCCATTCGATATTCAGTTGCACCAGAACGGTGTGGGCGTGAAAATTTTTGAAAGTTTCTGACGAAACTAACTTATATACAGCACGGAAGCTTGCAGCAACATTGCTGCAAATTTGCAATGTTACTGCAATATTACTGAAGCATTGTAACATTGCTAGAATAATCCATGCTGTTATGGAGATTAGAAACCTTGTAGCAGATCCTGACTACGAGCGATTTCGTCAAAATTTGTAAGAGAAGAAGGTATATATAATTTTCCTCTATATACATATGTTATATACATATATGCTATCTCACTATAATTTGTATTGTCTCACTCCATAACTTTAATTAAGATTACAGACAAGATAGTTAAGTTAGAGTGAGATAGTGTGTAATATATATATTTGTATATATAGAGAGAAAGTATATGTAACCTTTCTCTCTCATAGGATTTTGACAAAATCGCTCCTGCCTGTTACTCTATAACTTTATACTGTTACTCTATAACTTTAATTAAGATTTTAAAGTGACACAGAATAAGATTTTATATATATATATGTATATACAGAGAGGAAGTATATATACCTTTCTCTCATGTAAGATTTTAACAAAATCCCTCTTATCCCTTTACTTTATAACTAGACTATTACTTTATAACTTTATACAACCATAATTTGAATAAAGATTTTTTTAAAGCAAGACAATTAAATTATATCAAGATTGTATTATATATATATATATA
>NW_017304811.1:299374-301239 GCF_001594115.1 Trachymyrmex septentrionalis
AAGAAGAAGAAAGGATTCCATTCTGGGACCTGAGATCGCGTTACCCGAACAGAATGAACGTGCAGCGAAGCCAATCGCGTCATCGCGTGGCGTGCACCGCCTCGTGTGCCACGGATGCGAGCGTGCAAGGTAGCGTGCTCGATCGGCATCGCTTTCGTGCATCCGAGCAGGAGAGCGTGCTCTCGCGCGCGCGCGCGCACACAGACGCATGTATCCGCCTTCATCGGTATGTAGCAGAACGGCTGCTGCGAGATGAGCGGATAAACTCTAAAGCGGGAGGAGAAAAAGAAGAATCAGTACTCACCCTCCCCGTCACCGTCCGGCGCGGCGGCTGCTCGTCGCTCGTATCCGTTAATCGTATAGCGGCAGCAACTTCACGCCGTACTACTCTCACGGGCACCTTCCGTCCTTTCGCCCTCCTCTCTCGTCCCGTATACTCTCCTCTTGTTGCTCTCCCCGTGTCGCCGACCACAAAGGACGCCGCACGCACGGCCGCTACGACACTATCGCGGTTTTACTAAACGAGACCTCGCCTCTCGCTCTCGCACTAGTCGGCACTCCCGAAAACCTCCGGATCTTCCGACGAGCGCGCGTTTCGAAAACGTGGCGCACGGCGTCACATTATCCCGCGCACTGATCACACATAATGCACACACAGATCGCGGGCGGAGCTACGTCGTTGACACTAATTAATTGTAAGGATTATTCCGGAGAGAAACCGGTCGCGGAACTCGGAAGGTTAACGCGCGAAGGAGAGACGCGCCGAGGACTTCTGTGTTACTTCGACCGCACGCGCGCGAGCGTGACAATAACGAAGTAAAGCGCGAAACGGAATACAGTACCGTCGCACCGGTGCGATATATCGTGATATATCGCAACGTACTTCACGTAGGAACGCGTTCCCACGAAGTAACGAACTCTCTCAAGCACTGGGTACAAGGAGCCGAACGAACCTGACGAAGGATCTAGCTCGTGCGATCTCTCGGTCAAAGTGAGTGAGAGAGTGAGGGGGGAGAGGAGCGGGGGGAGAGAGAGATCGACGCGACGCGACGAAAGAATAACACAACCCACACGCGCTGCTGACTGCGGCAGACTGAGCGTCGTGCGCGACCGAAGTGCGCGCTCGCGACTAGCGCGCTCCTAGCGGCCGAAGGCGACCAGGACGACGACGCGCCTTTGACCGGTCTTTGCGTTCCGATTCGCATCGGGAATTGGAGTAACGTACGTACGAGTGCAAGGATGAGTACGCGTGGATTTTCCTAATATCTCTGAATGCTGTCTCTCTCTCTCTCTCTCTCTCTCTTCAGCTCCGAGCGAAGGAACACCCAGTAAAAAGATCGACGGGACATCGGCCAATAGACGCTTGTAATATCAAATTGCTCGAGGACTCGTATCTATTGTAATGGAATTCCTTCGCCGGTTTTAAATTGATTATTTCTCAGCGGAAGGAACGCCCGAAGTGATCTATTTTGGTGAATACGAATCGCTTAATCCTTTGTTACTCGTGTGGGATACTTTGGGTATGTAAATTTAAATCTAATGCTATTTATACACATCACTTCTGTTAAACACAAAGTAATAATAATGTTACATATTTATGTAAAACTAAAATATGTACTAACTTTTAATTAATATTTGTTTTAAAAGTATTAAATTTATTTAATGTAAAAATATATTTATTCGGTACAAAAACCATTAATTTGATTTAACCATTATTTTTGATTAAGTATTAAATATTTATTTGCTGTAAGTAAATGTTTAACGAATGTTTAGTACTATTCGAAAAAATATTTATTAAAATTCAGTAATTTTTTAATTTATAATTTCTTATTTAATACAATAATTATAACATATGTATATTATAT
>NW_017304811.1:301339-305139 GCF_001594115.1 Trachymyrmex septentrionalis
TTTATATTATTGAATAGGAAATTATAATATTGATGTAATGTTATTTTATTACTTTTATTTAATAAGATTATTATTATCATATAGAAAGAATGCTTTTACTAAAGTAAAGTTAAAAATTTAGCTAAATACAAATCTGAAAATAATTTTGTTGAACAATCAAAATAATGATAGGATACTGAAGTATGATGAACAATACTGTAAAAAGTTTTGATATTCTAGCAATCAATTCGAACGTCTACATAATTATTTCAATGATCCAATCAAAATTATTTTCAGATTTTTACCTATAATCTAATTTTTTTAGATACTTCAGTAAAACTATTTTATCTGTATAGATTTAGCACAAATTATTTCTTAATTTTTAAAAAAATTTACATTTATCTCTATCTGAAAAATGTGTGTATAAAATATTATCAATCTTTATTTAATTGTGAATCTTAAGGAGAACAATGAAAATTGAGATAAATGCCGCAATGAAGTGTCAGAAACACCTTACGCAAATAATTACGTTAAAAAAACCTCTCGAGCAATGCAGTTAATAAAGCTGCATTTACGGATTTCTCTCGCGATTCTATGAAAAGTCAATTAATTGTGGAAATCGTCGCTTAGAATAATATTCCGTTGTTTACGACGGGAATTATACACGTAATAAGTATATACTGCGTATTATCTAATCTTAGCATCCGTGCTCAGTTTGAAAGAATTGACTCATATTAGCATTTCTCGTCAACTCGATACTTTAGAAAGAGAATGAGAGAGAGAGAGAGAGAGAGAGAGAGAGAGAGAGAAGAATGATTCAAAAACCTCACTCTTTCTAAACCAATAATAATTTCATAGAAATGCAGTCTATTCTTATTTCGTCTATTTAATGGAATTATTACCAATAACGTCACCAACAAAAGTACACTCAAACATCAAATAAGGAATGAATAAATTCTATCGATTAAATCTTGACATTAATTTTAGATTTAATTTAAATTTAGTTTCAATATTTTAATACGTGCACATTGCTATTTGTTCATAATAATTTATATATTTAATAACCTATGTTTACGCAAATTGGAGACTCACTATATAAATGCCTCATATAAAACAAAACTATTCATTAATAAACGTATGTGTATCTTTAGTCGCATAAAATATAATTATTAATTAGTGAACCGGGAAAAACAGCGAATTGCAGGTAACGTTTTTAACGTTGAGCGATGTTAAACGTTTATTATCAGACTTTACATATTACAATGTAGTTAAGCTTGTATGTAAAGCGCAATTCCATGCATTGCGGATATAGGAGCGATTAATTAAACTTCGAGTCTCCTGAAAACGAATAACACAATGTGCAGCACGGTTGCATTGCTGACGGAAACAAGTTAGATATTTTATCAGAGCGCTGAATCTATCTCATTAAAAGGGTGTAGTGAATAAAATATTCTCGCTATATATCTTGATACTACAGGTAAATACAGGCTACAGCCTGTAAATAGTTTATCGACTCCTTTCGAAATTTTGCCTCGCGTGTCTTATCTCGTTCTTTTCCCACAGACATATAGATTTCTTATTAATGAAGTTTTAATGAGATTTGACATAAGAGTTTAATCAGAGGAATAGATTCTATCTTTTTGTTTTAACGATCTTTCTATCATTTTGTAGAAAATACAATGTAACCAATTTAACGATTGTATGAAAATTGAATAATAGAGAGGCGCGTGTGGAACAATGCCCCGGCAATTGATTTTCATATTTTCAGTAATTGATATACAGAGTACACATCAATTACTGAAATTTCTATATATTTTTATTCTTTTCTTTCTTTTACCAATTACAATCAAATTAAACGATCATGGACTTCAAAACAATTTTTTTACAAATACTATACTGTCTTTATAATTTTTAACATGTGATTTTCAAACAAATTAATTTTTTTTTAGTAACTAATTAATACTTGTTAAGTTATTATATTATTCGTCAATGTTTCGTGTTACAATGGCAGCCTCTCTTCCCAATATAATAATGTACAAATTTTATTCTGACGTAACTACTGAGTGTGGGCGAGATAAATACCATTTATTAGTATCAATTAAATAAATTATGTTTCATTCATCATCTCTCTTCATTCGCTTCCCACCGTTCATCTCCCAGCCTCTCTATCATCCTCTTCCAATTCTTTCCATCCATTTAGCTTCTCTCCGTTTTTAAGCATATAGTAATTTGTTGTAATGAATAATAAACATTTGAAACGTTCCAATTTAAAGAAAAGTAAAACTAATACGTTACAATGCATAAAGGAACGTATTATATTTTTTATGATATCGAGATTGAATTATATTTAGATACATGTTATTATCTTATATAAGTTAAACATTTTATTTAGTTTTTATTTTTGCTACATTATTTAACTTTTATACTTTAAATATTAAAAAAATAAATAATATTCTCATTATTTATTTACATATGTGTGTACATACATATATATAATATATATACATATATGTACGTATATATATATTCACATACATGCATACATTTAATTGTAGAAGATAATTAGTTATTGCTTATATAATAAATGAATTGATGTCAAATTGAGATAATGTTTAATGACAGATATATGATAAATCAATAAATGTATTAAATTTCCGCCATAGACGTTAATTTAATTATTACAAATTGCACGCATTATTTTAAACATTATGGATTAAGTATTATTACATTTAACAGTACAGATAAATAGATAGATAGAAGCTAAATATGAAATTGGTATGGAATCTGTTTTATCTGATATTTTGTGTTACATGAAACATTTATTAAATGTTCACTTTATTATGCCTAGTTTTAAGAGATACTAAAATGGATACATGAAATGGAATTACAATCATATAAATTCAATATGAAGAGAGATGCAATACTTCATATTTCAGTAAAAAATTTTTCTCTTTTAACGTTAGCATTAATGATTGTTATAAATTTATATAATAAAATTTATAAACTTTTAATTATTTTTTATTTTACATAGGACCGCAATTACGCAGTTTTATAGCTTTACCGGTCGGTATTCATAATCTGTTTTTAAATATTTAAGTCTTAAATATAGTCTTAAAATGTTAGAAACCAATCACGTAATTATATATTAATATCTTAAAATGTTATTTAAGACGGTTTTGAAACAAGAATAGATTATGAGTATCTAAGTAATATTTATAATCTAATAGTATCGTCCATTGTTATTAAATTGTTTATTTGTTTGTATAATTTATGTTTATTGCCTACAATATTCCTTTTATTATCGACGAACGTTATATTGGATGCTTTCTATTTGATGATATAGGTCGATACAAGTATCATCCTATCTTTTTACTCAGAGAATGCCAAAAAAGATAGAGTGATTGTGTCGACTTGTGTTACTAAATGAAAAGCACCCTTGACAAAGAAAACCTTCCATCTGCTCATCTCGTCTGCTTCTTTAGATGATTTTTTTACACAGAAAATACGAAAATGCATTGATACGCATTACGATTAGAATATAAATATGCTTAGTATTTAATATTCTTTTCTGTCAGTTCTATAGTCGAGTAAACCAATATACGTCATTGCAGTTTAATCGAACCAGCGAAACGGCTGGACGCTGTGACACAAAGAATATATGCATATATTCGTATGCGAGTGAGTTAATAATAAAGTGTCGATAGCAGAAATATGATAGAGGAGAGCTGTAAGGGAGACACGTCGTGCAATTCAGAATAGCTTTCATAAGATGTACATTATCAGAGTATATATACATATATATATATATATATGTATATATA
>NW_017304811.1:305239-318896 GCF_001594115.1 Trachymyrmex septentrionalis
ATGGAATACGTAAATTTAATTATTCTCTAAAAGACCATTTATTAATTGAAAATCATAAAAATTAGATAGTTGCTAGAAGAGCTGTAATATTAAATGATATATATTCTTTCAAAATTATTATTAAATTTGTAACGCTTAAGAGAATTCATTACTGGCTGATAAAATCGATACAAAACTGTGCCATTTACGTCAGTTAATATTAATTAACCAATTACCGGCTCTTCGTTAAGGATAATTCAATGCAATGTGGTGGAGACGTGCGACAGATGGGAAAGTAAATAATGAGGTTCTCTGTAATGAAACCTTTGTAGCAAAAGGAGCTACAGCAATTTTTCAGACTTGTCTCATAGTTGTCTCATATTCCTTCTGTGTGAAAAGTGGAGGCAACACTCAAGATGAAGATGTACCAAGTTGGAGGCATTTTTATTATTAAAAAAAAAATAATACTAAAACAAATATTAGATTTGAAATTATAAA
This sequence comes from Trachymyrmex septentrionalis, assembly GCF_001594115.1. Lineage (NCBI taxonomy): Eukaryota > Metazoa > Arthropoda > Insecta > Hymenoptera > Formicidae > Trachymyrmex > Trachymyrmex septentrionalis. The sequence continues at coordinate 305,717 of NW_017304811.1, forward strand.
TATAATAGTATAAATTGATAGCCTATAATGTAATCTACAATTGAAAATTTATAATAAGATAAGATGAAACAATTTCAAACATGATATAATCTGAAAAAAGTAAGATTTAAATCCAATTTTTGAAGTTCAAATTTGATTTTTTACTCTTTGGTACTTTTCAGCAACTTCTACACAATGAGAGGATTATCAAACTTAAACCTCCATTGATTTGAAGTTCGATTCAAATTTTATTTTGTTTTGAATTATACCATGTTCTAAATTGCACCTTACTTTATGTGATGTTATTATATAATGTAATGTATTACATTGTGTATATAATATATTATGTATTGTAACACAATATTGTAATATATTATATTATTTTTATGAAAAGAATTAATAAAGTTAAAAAATAACATCAAGTAATATTTATTAGTAGATACGAAAAGATGTACTAAACATTTTTCAATGCTCCACAAAAAAATTGACAGTACTATTTGAAATAACGTAAATCCCGATATGGTGATTTCTTAAACTTATAGGACTAATGTTCCAGTTACTTCACACAGTTCGGAACTATCAAGAGAATGTAATTAAGCGGAGAATGTGGATTATGTCACGTGTATTAAACTCGAGGCACTCGAAATACCTACCATGAGGATGCTTAACGATGCGCATATCTTATTAAAATATTTACTCGATTTAAATGTGTGCTATTATATTTTATTTATAATCGTAATATTTTAATAGATCTTTAAATAGTTTTAGAGAGAATTGCATTATTATTCCAATTATTATTCCATTACGTCCTGGTTGTATAAATGTATAATACTTACTTAATATCCTAAATTTAATAAATTAACTTGTCAAGTTAATAAATTATATTTATATAACCTAAATTTGTTGGAAACAGTGCAAAGCTATTTTTAAAGCAGAATATTAAACGTTGTGTACAACAGTATTAAAGTGTTTAAGCATATTTCTAAATAATAACTTAAGTTGAATATTTAAACTCTGCGCAAATATAATTTTCCTTGCGGAGCTCGTTCTAAATACAACGTAAACATCATTGTTTAATGAAATTTTGTAATTTAATTAAATTGCTTTAATAAGCATATCATACTTTTTAACAAAGAAATATTTGTCAAACTGATCTGTCTAAATTTTCTCTGAAAATTACGAAAGCATTTGACTTGATTTCTTTACATAATGTATCACAGACATGGTTTTTTAATCTTTCTTAAATTGTAATATTGAACTTTTTGAATACTCTTTTTATTGTACTATTATATAACAAGCTGAAATTTGATAATAAAAATATAAAAATAAAGATAAAGTAGATAAAACAAATAGATTTTATCTAATCTTAATCTTGTTTTTTCAGCATAGCTATGCAGAATATTTTTAAATTTATTTATAATTGGATTAATTAAACTAACTGATATTTAAATAACTGGTTATTAAATATTAAATAGCATATTGATTCTATTTTATTAGATTATAAAGAATAAATTTATAGCATATATTACATTATTAAATGCCTTAGAAATCGAATTTGCAATAAAAATAGATCTTATTAATAATATTCCTCTTTAATACAGTTCAAGTATATATTTCTTACAATACATTTGCATTTAATGTTTCTTTTTTATCCTTATTTGGCGTCTTAATAAATGCTTCTTAATATATTCAATTATTTAATTATATAAGTATTTTATTCCCATAATTATTTATTTACAATGAGTTCTATTTAACTTTACGGGAATACATGATCCTTTTTTGGCAGATAATAATGCTTGTTATTGAAACCCGACTTTCACTTATTTTTATTATTCTGGTTAGCTGTTCTAATTTTTCTTTTCTATCTTTTCATATATATTTCATATATATTTTAATATCTGTATCATTTCGTGGTTTCGTTTCAGGACCTTTTACCAATTATTTCGCTCAGTGCCGAGCGTTTGATTACACGGACATAGCTGGAAGGAACGATGTTTAATTTCTTCGTCTCTGTATAAATGGCACTATAGGAAACATTAAGGATACGCGAACAGAATACTGGTGAGCGCAAACACATGTACACATACATAGAATACACATACACATAAGCGTATGTGCGTGAACAAACGAAGGGGCCGTTAGTGACAGTGGCTTTGTAAAACCACCTCCTAGCTTTCAGTTTTACAATACACGCCACCTCCCTTTTTGTATCCCCCGGTAAAACGATGCGCGCACGGTTACGTTAAAGCGGAAAGAGGCCGCGCTTTTCAATAAGCGAACTGCCGCTGCGTCTCGCCGTGAGAACGGCACAATTAGTTATTACCGTGATCCACAAACCGCCGTTATTATCTTAAAAGCTGCTACTTCGTACAACGGCCGGAAGTTTTCTCGGGGGAAAACGCTTCTGCGGAAAATTGAAATATTAGCGGTCCCATAAATCGCGCCTCGTAAATTCCGTTGCTTTCTTATACGAAAAATTGCACATTAGTCATTAATAAGTCAGCGTAATGCATTGTGTTGCGAAAAATTTCGCATTACTTCTCGTCGGGAGAAACGGATACAGGCAGTATTGATTATATTTATCATCCGAAAGAAAGAAACAAGTCACGCACATTCGGTTTATCTTGATTTTTGGATTTTTCGAAACATACGCTTTTATGTATGTGTAAAAATAAAATATGTTATAAAATATCAATCTGATTCAGGTCTTATCTGAAAATAAACACTTGTTATAATAAAAATAAAGTAGAACATCATAAATGTAGCAGCTGTGCTGGAAGAGAATATGAAATGTATTTTGTGAAGAAACAGGAAAATAGTTTCCATAATTCACAGAAAGTATTGGCGATCTATTATTCCTTACAGAAATGTAATACAGCTCAATTTACTAGTTAAAGACAGTAATTACTTATTTTAGGTATTCTTAGTATTGTTTTAGTGCTTTAGTACTCTACAAGAAATAATTAATTATTGCCTTTCAGTAATAAATTGACCAATATTAGAATTATGTAAAGGATTGACCTGATTTTGAATATCGGGTGTGCATAAGATAGAATTGTCCTATAAAAATTTTTTTTTGATAAACATTTATATATTTTCCTTTATAATTACATTACGTATAAAAATAATAACTACACATTTGTAATCATTTAGATTATGTAAGAATAAAAAAATTCGATCTGTAGATATTTTTAGAGGGGATAGGGTACCTTAAAAAACACACAAATATAGAGTTTATGATAGAGTTTTACTTGTTTCTTATATTTAGTAGGTATATAACGATTACAATCTAAGGCTCTGCGTATAAATAGTATCCGCACAGGATCTCTTTCAATGTGTTCGTACACAATTAGCGCCATGCTTTTAATGTACCTTTAGTGCCAGCTTTGAGAGCTCATATACATCGATCGATTTGATAGTGTCGGGTGTGCCATTGCTATTATCGACGGTAATATCGTTAAAGTAACACACTGATCAACGGTAAACGTCCTCATATCGGAAGGTATCTACATATTGCTACTGATTCCGAGTTCCGTAATTGCAGCCTGAATATGCACGTCGAGAGATTCGCTCGCATTGACACTGCTATGCTGATACCCATTCAGGAAATAACATGTGCCCGATACACTGGCTGGCATTCCCTTGGGTAGATTGTCCTTGGTCCGCGGTTCCAATATGAATCCCGATTTTTGTATTAAGCACCTGTAAATATATTTGCACCGTGAATGATGAGTGTATGCGTACATCGCTTCTTTACTTCAAAAGTGATATAACATGAAAAATAGTGGTTCTATTATTACATAAATTATTACTACATAAATAAGTTAACACTAGAAGTACCGAGCAGAAATTATTGAACAGAATGTTTTAATTTTTTAGATTAATATCCGTTATATTTCTTGTGTAAAAAATAGGTTTTAAAAAATTTTTTTACTTATTAATAATAATTATACCCTTACACTGACAAAATATTTGGTTTCTCATCACTTTTCTTTTTTATAGTAATTTATGCGTTTGTTTATTCGAAATATTAGTATTTCTAATATTAAGCAAACATTACCCAGTCAATCAATAAAACTATTAAAAGTGAATTAATTTAACTTTATAAAAGATCGTCACAACTCAAAAAGAGTGGTATTTTTAAAGGTTATCAAACGAAAGCGACAGAAATGACTTAATCATTTTAAGAATATATTTTTTGGTCAATGTTATTAGAGAGAGATTACACTGTTAAATCTAATGCTAAATTTAACCTAATGTGAGTCGTCACTGCTCCTGCTAAATACTATATATCGTTATTTTATATTAAAATAATAATTAAATTTGATACTATATCATGTTAATTTAATTACATAGTGTCAAATTAACACTGTATAGTATCATCTAACCATTGTTTTAGTATAAAATGACGATAGTATAATATAACTAAATAGGAGCAGTGGCGATTTACACTAAGTTAAATTTAACATTACAGATTTAACAGTCAATAATTTTCTGTTAAGTTAAAAAATAGTTTTCCCCTTTTCTGAGAAGTTTTCCTGTACAACAGACATCCAAGATACGTCCGAAAGACATCCAGAAAACATCTCTAAGTCATCTGTTCTAAGGATGTTCCTAGAACATCTGTTGGATAAAGTGTGCTATATGTATAATTTTTTGAATTGTGTCACTTTTGAAGTAAAAAAGTGATATATGTTATACAAGAAGAGAGGTATTTTGTCAAAAGACATACAAGTACGTAGTTGGACTGACGTTGACACGAAGTGGTTCGCTCGTGGATTCAAATTTATTCGCCAACGTGACGTTATGTCCAAAGAGACAGTATCTTGGCATTTTCTTACCAACAACTCCTGCCAACACCATCCCGGTATGAATACCGATGCGCATCTGATAGAATAAATAAGCAAGGCAATCTAGTGAGTCGACAATAGCTCAGTACGCTGCATATTGACGAATATAAAAAAGTTAGACAACAATCAGAAGAAAATATCAACGAGAAAAAGAAACATAACTTGCTTTAAATGTTAATGCACTCGTGGATAGACCGCATTTTCTCATATTTTCAAACCGGCCGCTTGTTGTTGTCGTAGTTAAGAAATACTTTAAATGGAAAAAGTTTTAATAGCGTTCAAGGCGAGAATAATAAACAACCGAGTGCTATGTAATAATCAGAAATAGGTATTTCTCAATTGAAAAACTTTAAAAGAAATATGACGTTTCTTGAGAAAAAAGGAGAGATTCAAGATTTGAGAGTTGAGAGTTGAAAAATTGTTCCAATTATGTAAATGTATTTGTAATGTTACCAATATAGCGACAAATATTACTTGTGTACGCGTAAAATATTATATTTATAAAATTTCAGATTTTTAAAAATATTTCATATTCTCTGTATTTTAAAACATGGAACGCAACGATATATAACGTTTAAAATAATATTTCCATTCCACTGTGCACTGTTAACGTTTATATTTTATCGTAATATATTTTCTCGCTCAGTGTAATGGAAGTAGAAACGCTGGTTGTAATGTACCAAATTGCATAAAATCATAATAAAACTGCAAATGTTTACTATGCTATTACTGTCGACATTGTGCTGAAAGAAAATTGCATTGCATGTAATCACAATCTTATCTGTAGTCGTGTAATCATCAATGTAATACCTTTATTGGCTTGCCTTCGTGAGTCTGGTGATGAGAGCACGTTTGTATCATCTTTAGGCCCATCCAAGCAATTTGTTGTGCATGTGTATTAGTATTTCGATGAAGGCCACATGCAACGCAGTAGGCATCGCCGATTGTCTCTACCTGTTTATACAAGGAGAAAAGTAAAATCAATGCAATTTCCATTTACATTCACACATGATAGCTGCTTTTATAGACCATGTGTTTGACATAATTAGAATTCTTCGATCAATTTAAATGAAAAAATATATTTTTCTACTCTATCGGTATTATATTAGTTCTTGCTATTGTGGAAAAACACAAGCCAACCATGATAAGATATTATTTAAGAGTTATATCAAGTTCTTTCGATGTTTCACAGATGGCAGCATCATACATTTTAGCAACTCGAGCGAGCTAGACTATAACAAAACGATCGGTATTTGTAAAATACGGATTGACAAATAAAAGTACATTGTTAAAAAATACTTATCTTTTGCATGATAAATTAATAATTATTTTTTTAATACGTCAAGGAATATTTAAGTACAATTTATCTTTCAATTCTTATCAATTTAAAGTTTCAAAAAGCGAAGGATAGCTTTATTTGATTAATATAATTTGCAAATTAATAATTATATATTAAATATATCATATACTAAAAATATATCAGTTCATGTAATTTTTACATACAAAAGCATTATTCCCAAGCGACTTGATAACATACCTTATACACATCCAACTGACCACAGTAAAGATCAAATTGCTCGTATAAATTTTGAAGCATGTTGATGACCATCATCGGCGTTGTTGTAGCGCAGATGGATGTAAATCCGACTATATCGCTAAACAGCATCGTGACGTCTGGATACGTTTTCGCCTCGATTGTCTCTCCTAAACGATTTAAATACCAATATTTAATCAATAAATTCTCACAAAATATATTCAAACTGTGCTGTAATTTAATAGTTATAAACAATACGAATTAATGCAAGTCTTGGTATTTATCTGTAATATTTATATGTGAATATATTATACAAAAACAAATATTCTAGTAAAGTCAGACCAAGTCACACATAACGTACCTGTTACAATTTCGCCCTCAACAATATAATTGTAATATATAACACGTATACATATTATATTTCAATTAAATTGTCGAATGGAAAATTACAACTAACGCGAACCTTATATGTAACTTGGTTTGCTAAAATCAGTTCTGTAGATAAAGGTAATAGTTATAGTTTTTACAATTAATTATTTTTATTAATTATTTCCATTTTTGTATGACCTTATACTTTGGAAAGTAAAGAGAGAATCTTAAAAAAGAAAGAAAAATATTGCTACATTTTAGAATCGAACGTAGACGTTGTAATTTACCCAGCCACAGACGTTTCGCAATATCCGGGGGAAATATAAGATGTAGGAGACTGACATTCTTTTCTCTTTCCGCATCGACTGCCAGGTTAGCTTCTTCTATAGAACTTTTCAATTTATCCATACGTCTCCTTAAGCCATCCTGAAAGAGGATTACGCTATTGTATTTTATGCGGATACGATAGTATGAAACATCGATCTATTTCAATTATATTAAATGTAACGAATTGTGTATTATTCTACCGCAATGAAACGATAACAACCATTGATGACATAAAATAAATACGACTCAAGTTTTGTTAAATAATACGGGTGCTCGACTTGTGTGGTCACATAAAACCGACCGTGAATTTACTCACCTGTGCCCTAGCTTGTTCGCCAACGAGTATAACATCCCTTGTAGCGTCGTGAAGAGGGATATCAGAAATGAAGAGTCCTCGACCCGTTAAGCCCTCCAAACCGTTTAAAAACGGTGAGCTTACGAATAAAATTGAGTCTGATTCCGGACAGTGTACCATCTGACCCTTCATTTCCAAACCCTGTGTCAAAAAACAGAGTTATTTTTTTTTTATCTAACTTATTAGATTACACGTACGTATTCGAACAAAATTGATAATCCACTTTGCGTGCAAGAGTCGTGAAATTAAGCGATTTCCTTGCGTAATTTCCTGCTTTTATTTACATGTTTGCGGTTTACGATCGAATTCGCAAGTAAGCAGATTATCTTACGTCTTATCTTACGTTAGCAATCGTGTTATGAGCATACCTCCGCAGGATATTTATCGATGTCGTGCGGTCTCTGGAGGGTCAAGATAAACGGTGTATTCGCGCGCTTTAGGATCTCGTGAAAGGTCAAAGTGACGCCGTGAGGTCGTGTGAAAACAAAATACGTCGATATTCCCCTGCCGAGCCGATTCAAATGGTGTCCAAAAATTTTCATGAAACCAACTCCGAGTTGCACTAGCTCCAACTGACGATCGACGACGAAGTGCCATGGGAATGCTTTGCAAAAGCTCGCTACCCCCATACGAAGGTCCGTTGCTGCGGTGGAGAGTGGACGGAAAGTGGATGACACTACCTCGCAGTCGTCGTCTACGCCCAGCTGCTCGCTGTAACGTTCTGGAGTAATCCGATATCTGCAATATTCGAGGTATTGGTTGCAGGTGTCGTCCTTTCACGCAGAAGAAATAGCTATTCAATAAGGGATCGGCATCGATCGCGCTTTTTCCGCATACATCAGAAGCAATATGCGCGTTAGGAGCGTCGTTTCAACGATATCACAGAACGTCTCGCATACAAATACCAGGATTGAGCTTATACTCAACTTCTGCACTTATACGTACAGATATGTGTGGAGTAGGAAAGTCAACACTTGTTATGATGATTTAAAATAACCAGAGGCAATTATTACCATTCCCGATGCTACATCTCACAGATAAATGTAACCAGCACGGTGGAACGTTTAATTAAACTTGGAAATGTAAGCGATGTGCGGTGACAATGTTTTGCACGTCATTTACATGTTCGCGAGTTGATCTCATCCTTTCAGAATTAACGTGAGACTCGGCAGTACCGCACCTATCATCAAATATTTGCCACTGACGAGAATCAATATTTGTTCAAACGAAAGGTTTGTACTCTCACGTGCCCTGCCTTTGCCTATCTGCACGAATTACATTCTACTCACGTGACATTATTTCACTCCACGCGATTTGGTGAGCAAACATTATACAACATACAAAGACATATAGAACGATATAATAACATTTGATAAAACATTCAATATGTAATAACATTCGATAAAAAGATTTATATCTGTTTTTTTTTTCGGTTCACAGTTTTGTAGTAACCGATGTGAATGAATACATTTTATGATTGAATCGAAATGGAAATTCTACGTAAACACGCGAATTATTTGCGTAAATGATGAATGATATACAAATAAATGCGTATAAATTATTTGCGTAAGGAATAATATTTGCGATGTTACGAAAGTCACTCGATAGCGGTTATTAGAGTTTATGTCACAGCGTATTCATCAACTCTGAAATTTCATCATATGTCTGCTCCGCAGTCACCATTTATATTCATTTTATACAAAGATCTAATCACAGCTGAATTGAAAAAATTTGGCGAATATTGAAAAGGTCATAATCATGTTGTGCAATTGATGTTGTGCCATCAATTTTCACCGTATTTCTCCAAATCGTATTTCCAGCGCTTGTGTCGCTTTGATTTCATATTTTTCGTTTCCCTCTCTTTTTCTTGCTCTGTTTTTATCGTTTTACGAGTAGTCATCGAATCCGAATTGAATTGTCGCTTTAAAGTGAGGTAACGTGGACCTTTGTATTCTTTGCCGCGGAAAACTCGCTCGCGCGTGACGTTTGATAACAACTTTTGCATTCTTCACTGAACACAAAGACTAGTCTAGAAAATTTCCTACATTTTTACGTTTCGATAGCATCCTTATCTAACAATAAGCTTACCGGTTTCAAAATCGGGCTGAAAAGAAACGGAAATTAAAACCTGTGGATGAAACTTAAGATCCTCGACGAAACATGATAGTACATAAGGGAAAAAGATCGACCTTGTCGGTTACGATGAAATGAGGCGTAGTGCAGAAGGCTTCGTATTCATAAAAAGATTTACCTAAAAAATTTTGTGTTGTAAGGATCCGGCAGTATATACACGTCGGCTTTGTCGCTATAAAACTGCCTGGCTATGCCCTTCAAACTGCCCACCAGGAGATAGGCGATGGAAGGATGGTCGGTGGTGAAGTGTAGCTCCAACGCTTCCGGTGTGGCGATACACACAAACTCCGCTTCGGTATCCGATCCCGACTGATGCTGGACAACGTCGTTTACGCCGTCCAGTGTGGTTAAGAAAGCGGTCAGATCGTTCCCAAGGCAACGAAAGGCTCGCTCTAAGAGACCCACGCAAGCCCATGCGATCAGCTCCTGTCCGAGATGATCGAAAAACGCGTTCACGTCGACGTCTGCAAAAGTTCCGTAAACATGAATTCGCCTTGAGGGAATTTCGTCGAGTCACTCAAGAACCGTTTATTTCTTTCTTGGCGATATTCAGAGAACTAAGTTTTGTAAACTGTACATAGAGTACATACAGTGGCACGTCGTCTTAAAGTATATAAAGCAAAATCCTTGCACAAAAAGTAGATTTACTGTGTAGATACTTTATTTATTTAAATAAAATCTCTCTGTATATATTTATCTTGAGGTAGCAGGCAGTAACGTGTATCTTCTTTGGAGGTTTATTTTTCTTACTTTTTGCGGAATTATAGAACGGTTTATCTTCTTTATACTTTTATATTGAAAATCTCTATGAATGTTTAACACGATGTCGAATACTAAAATCGGTGCATTTGAGAATTGCAAGCGAATCTCGCGGGATCGATAATACATGCCGCGTTTCAACTCTGTTAAGCCTGGTATGTTCGGGTCCCTTGCAAATCCGGAAATAGATGCGGTGAGCAAGGGCTGCTTTAACGATCCCGTAGGTATTATTTTACATCAAATGTCGTTACGAAAACAGGATAATTATAATAACGCCCCGTGTGATGTGATATACTCCTGATTAATTATTCGGATTATATCGCATGGCAGTTTTTATGATATTCTCGTGATCATGCAATCATCCCCAGAGATGGGGGTGAATGAAATTTGCTCGATATTCATTGATATTTTATATTTTTAACAGATTTTTGGCAAATATTTATTGATATTTTTTTTGTAGCTATCTGATTATGGCGAATAAGAGTCGATCTAATAATGTCCTCAAAGCTTTACGGTAACCGCGTCATTAGCCGATAAACATAATAAATCACACGATAAAATATTGCCTGATCGCGATATAGGATCAATGATATAGGATAATATGTTGCCCGGAAATGGAAATATTATCTGTGAGTTATGTGTATATTTACGCTGCGATTAACCCGGAAGCGCGGACGTAGAAATTTTCGGTTAGAATTTTCTAGGTCACGGCGATACGCGAGCGAAATAAGCGACAGCCTGTCTACGTTATTCCCGTATGAATTCGCTGAATGCTTTCTTTTCCTTTACGTGATATCATAAATTCTGGCAGTAAACAGTTTTACTGTTCGACGTTGCGAAATGTCGGACGTATAGCTTGTCGTATAGACTCTTCGTAAGTCAATCTTACAAATGGCCTAATGTACTGTATATCTTTGGTGACAGCGGGGGTCTTAGAGTTTCTCTCGAGATTGCATTACGTTGGTACGAGAAGTATCTTCTATGCTCCGGTAACCACAGCAACAACCACTTCCTGTCGCGTATACGAAATGCGAAGTGATCGCGTTGCTGGCGAAAGAACGTAGAGGAGTTCTGGGTCACGAGGGAGGAAATAGTATATGGCTTATGCTGACGATTTGTCTCACTGCGAGTCCTTATGAGCAAAAATATATGTTTTCCGCTTGCTTGACAAACGGCAGTGCGTATTTGTCAACGACGATAAGCGCGGTTTATACGTGCATCGCTCAACGCTGCTGATAGACCGCAGGCACGGGAAAATTTAACGGCCCGATCATTTTCTAGCGGCGTAAATAAATATTTTCAAATGCGAAATAAATAGAGAAAACTAAATTCATTAACAATCTCGTTTATTAATCACATGCTATATTAAATATTTTCAGAGCTATTCCTGTTTATGCTCACGTGTGCAATGTACTGAATCGTTTTTAATTGCATTAAAATACGCGGCCTGCGCTTTTATCAGTGAACTTCGATATTCAAGGGCTGGCGTAATTGTTAACGCGGGGGAAAGAGATTCCACCAGGATGGCAATTTCTTTACGGTGTACGCCTTTATGGTGTACGCGCGCACGCCTAGAAAAAAAAAGAGATCGCAGCAGGGCGATTTTGTTTGAACTTGAAAGTGCCATGCTACCCTTGTCCTTTTTTTTCATAGATTACATGCTTGGATACGGAGATCACTTCGACCGAGAATACGTATATGTTGCTACCGTCGTCAAAGGAGCGTCTTGACGCAGGAGATAAGTTGGCGATATATTTAACAGGAAACCCGCCATAGTGCGTAACACGTTTTATGGCGGGTAAATAGGCGTTTCATATAATCGCTCATAGTGTGCTCACAGCACGGTGCACCATTCTCTAATGTGGTTACGTAATATCACGCGTCGGGTTTATTGCATTAGGGCACCGTATTTCTAAGTTACGACCGCTAAATTCCGTCCGCGAGATACGTTTTACGTTACCAGACTATTAGTCACAAAGGGCACATTACTCGAACGACGACCGTTGTCTTCGGCAAACAGACCAGGGGTGTCCCATTCATAAGTTCCGATGAGGAAGTCAGATCCGAATACATTGCATGCACATATCGATTGTTCGTGATGATTAATGGGACGTTTCTGAAGCATACTCCACTGTAACTACAGTACTCGACGACCGAATGTAAATTGGGTTAATATGCGCTCAAAGATGAAGGATTATGGAAAACCATCTGACAACAACGTTCCTGTCAAGCAGCATTTACCCTTGAGTCTCTTTCATAATCGAGATCTATAACTGTCCGTTAACGAATTTAAAATGTGTGCTACCAAATAGCATTGACTCTCTTGCATACAATTATTAATGAATTGTTGAAGAGCTTTTCAAATGATAATTCTGAATAGTTAAAAATTTTTCAAGCGATAATTCCGAACAGTTAAAAACTTTTTCCTCTACGTACAGTGAATGCAAAAGATAATTGTATAGGAGAAATTTTATAAAAAAGTTTTAATTGTAGAAAATAAATATTAATTAGCAATTTATTAATAAAAAGTTCCGTTCATACAACATAAATTTCGCAATAATAATCGTACTTAGAAGCTAAATTTTTCAACTATACGAATATTTTTTATGTGTTTAAATAATAAAATTTTTCATTTTCGCTTATTATAGATAATACATTTTAATTATTACATCTTTTTAGATAAATTTTTAAGAATCTATTTTATTCTTTGTTAATATATAATTAATTAATAATAATTTTCTTTGAAAAAAAAATTTTTTTAATATCTCTCCTGTACGAATAATTTTGCACTTACATTACAAATAAAAAGGACATATTTAGCATACATCGATAAAAATATAATTCACTAATGCGTATTAAAAATAGAAAATGATT
>NW_017304811.1:318910-326976 GCF_001594115.1 Trachymyrmex septentrionalis
ATAAAATTTAAACATTTGTTAGTAAATGTTTCCTGTCAGATTCGTTCGTTTTAGACAAAATTCAAATATATATAATTTTATTGATTCTTTAGCTAACATGACTAAACTGAATAATTATTGTACTTGTATTTACACTGTTGGAAAATTTGTGTTAAATTTAATGCATTTCACATGTCCCAAACGGTTTATTGAAATTTATACATTAATTTATCATAAGATGAATATGTTAGAAAGGAATACAAATATTATTTAAATAGACAAACGATAGAAGCATATTTTTTTCAGTAAAATTAACAATTTACGATATGTTAATATATAGATAGATTTTATTTATTCATTTAAAAATGTACGTTTTAAAACATATTATTTTTATGTTATTTGTTAGCTTAATAAATCATAAATTGTGTTATTTTGATACTAATGTTAAATATAAATTTAACACAAATTATTTAGGTAACATAATTATACACATTATATTAAATTAAATATGTTAAAGTTAAATTGAATATACGTAAATTCTGCGAAGACATTTAAAAAGTCTGTTATATCATACCACTGCTTATGATTGCCAGCAACAAACGAATATTCCGAGAGGTAATTGTAACTTTCTGAAGAGACTTTAATAACCTTACTTCTCTCCAAAGTGTATAGCTTTCAACTAGCATTCTGAAATATGCTGGTTCCGCGTGTGCGAGCACTATGCGTTCGTCGTTTCAATGTTCAAGATTGATCGCAAATAAACTCAACGTAGTTTGCGAAGTTTTCAAAGATACGTGAATTTCAGATACTTCCACGTGCATATTGTACAAAATTAATTATCTTTAATAAGCATGTTTATAATTAATTATTAGAAGTGCAGAAGGATATACTATCTAGAAATGATTAACGATGGAGGAAAATTTCTAATTATAACTTGTACGCTGTGTTATTAACAAAGTGAAAACATAAACTAATGATAATAATAATAATATTATGCTCCCGAATGTTATTATACATTATATTCCAATGAAATTAATCTTACATTTCTGTTCCGCTATTCTATTGAATTAATTCTTCTTTCTACTTTCTTTTCATCTTTACAAATTGCATTAAAGATTTTAAGATCTTACATGCTATAGTTTATTATATTACTGATAAAATAAAAACATACTAATAATTATTATAATAATAATATAGTAATAATAAATATAAATATAATAATAATAAATTATTATACAATCTTACACATTATAATTTACTGTAGTATATTATTATTATTATTATTATTATTATTATTAGTTTAAATTGTTACTTTGTTAATAATGTAATAAATTAAATGTAAACTATAATAATAATAATACACACTACAATTTACTATAATAATAAAAACATTTATATATAGCTTACTGTGTATGCATTACTATTATTATTATTATTATTAATTTATATTATTAATAATGCAGTAAACTGTAATGTGCAAGATTGTAAATTTTCAATGCTTATAACGATGAGAAGGATAACAAAAGTATTGATTAAATCGCAGAACAGAAATGTAAAACCGGTACGCATGCAATTGTATTGAATAATATGTATAGTAACATTGAGAAACATGATTCTATCATTACTTGAAGTCAGATCTATAACTCATAGAACGAACTTTTATTTCCGACAAGGAAATCGAGGGGCAAGCTAAAGCGGAATTAATAAAATTTTTCGTTTCTCCTTGCCACTGCTTTTCTATATACAATCTATGAAATATTCAGTCTTGCCTCGCGCGTCTCTCGTTCCACTTCCAAAGACTCAGCAGAGTCTCAACTGAGTTCGCCAGCCTACGGGTGGTCCATTTATAATATAAGATTATCTTTACGGGACTATGAAGTGACAAGAAAGACAAATTCGAAAAGAACTGACATATTTCTTGAATCTTGACACAGAAGGAAAAAGCATTTCGCTTTGTCGTGGCGTGTAAGGTTGAATCAATAAGGCGCTGTTTGCGTGCATAAGATAAGACCCGTGATATAACGGCGGATCGCATCTTGGGCATGATTTTCTGTGAGACCGGGTTCATCTAGTTCATTAATCTTTCGGAGTACGTATTACCTATCTGGAGGTAGTTCCTTCGTTAACACCAGGAAATCTCCACACATAGTCACCTATTTATGTACTTTATCTATATCGCAACAGCGTCATCGTTAAAATCATATCGAATCCTGTGATTGAAATATCGATAAAGGTATTTCAGCACCTAATAGTTTCTAATCTCTGATAGTAAATATCGGAATTCCGATATATGATGTTTATAAAGTCCGATTAAGCTACATAGAAACGAATAAGAAAAGATAAAATTTTGTAACATTAAAACACAACATTTGCACAAACAAGCGTGAAACAGTATAAAAATAATTATTTCTTTATTTATTCGTAAGATGTCTGCACATTTAAAATTATTTGAAAGAGTTTGGCATTAACTACGTTACTCTTTCCAAAAATAATATTATCGTTAGTTTTCTTTACACAAATTATCCTCGTCGCTGCATTTCGAATTGAAATAAAAAACTGCATGTAGCAGACAGAGTTAAAACGCAGGATGAAATTAAAATATTATCATACGACGCCAGATTGCGCGTCGCTATGCAGTTGCTAGGGAAAGTAGAACGCGTAACCAAGGATCCGGGACGAACACATTTAGTAAAGCTGGAATAATTTGAATGTGAAGAAAGACTGTCTCGCCCCGAGCTTTATTTGTAACGACAGCAACGTTCACGGCCCACATATTTTAATTTCTATTACAAGTGTGCATGAAGAATGGTATTTTTTTTTTATAGACATTTCGTAATTTTTATATTAAATTCTGTCGTTTGTAGGTACCTTTGTTAATTATCGTTGCGTCAAAATTTTGTGTCTTTATTGAAAAAAATCCATTAATTCTTTCGACAGGAATAAAAGTGCGAATTGAGAAAAAAGATATTGCACCGATTACTTAATTGATGGATAGCATTGTTACTGTCTTGATTACTGGATATTTCATTTAAACCGTGGTAAATATCGATTGGATCTTTCGCGCTAGTTTTTTTGTATTTATTCAATTAAAAACTCGGTCAAACCTGTATTAACGGATTCTCGCGTTATTAGCTGTCCAGCGAAACCGAAGCGGACAATGGTACTTAAGATATAATTATGAAAAATGCAATAGATAACATATAATAACATAAAAGTAATGTTTGGTGTTAGCAAAAAATAATTCCAAATTAACTTCTACTTGTTTGAAGCGATTAAAAATTGATTAATATATTCGAAACATCGGAATAATTATTCTAAAGGAGACTTCATAAAATTTTATATCCTTCTTTTATAACAGTTTTTTCAATCGTGTAAAGATAATTAGTCGACATTCCTGCCTTATTATAAATCATATTTAAAAAGATTTATTTATGTATGCTAAAATAACACGTAAAACATCCTTAATTACATAAAGAATGCTTCACGTAATATTTACATAAATAAGTTTTTAAAAATATAATTTACTTTATTTGCAACGTAAAATAAGGCGGAATGCTGAATTATTATTTTTGGAAATGAATAAGAAAAGAGAGATATATCGTAAAATTTTTATTCTGAAAGTTATGTGTCTCTTGTACAATTTTTCTTGATTCTGAAAATATCAACATAATTTGGGAATTAATATCTTGAACTTTTTATCAAGTAAATAATGTGACGTAATAAGTTTTCTTAATTGATTGTGATAGATGTGATGATAATCGTTTCAAAGTATAAAACTGGATTTAAACTAATTGTAAGCGGGCGAACGCAAACATAAATAAACAAATTACTTTAATGAACGCGAACGATGCCCCGCAGCGACAAGTTGTTTGTTTTTAAAACTCTTTTCATTACGAAGTAATTAATAAATAATAGTTTACTATATCGCGTAGAAACGAATAAAGTAAATGTGATTTTAAGAAACAAATGCAGTAAATGTGATTTTAAGATTTATTCAACGTTATGTCAAATAGTCTTTTTTGTTTATATATAACAGACGTTTATTTAGTTTATTATTATTATTGAATTATAAAAATTGTGTTATCTTACCACAATCATAATTTAGTGTCTCGTAAATGTCTTCCAGTAAATTATAGTTTTCCTCCTCTTCAACATTACTTAAAAGTTTTTCTCTGAAAAATAAAATATTTTATTATTGAAAATCGTACATATTTAATCATAATTTAGGTAGAAATTAAAAATACGTTAACATTATTTATAAAAATTTACATTAATTAGTACATTAAATAAATAGAAAAATTTATATTAATAAGATGTTAATAAATAGAACTATTGTTACTCGCATATCAGTATACATTCTCTCTCTCTCTCTCTCTCTCTCTCTCTCTCTCTCTCTCTTTCTTTCTCTCCTTTGTCTAATTAAATTTAATTAAATTTTAATTAAATGAATGATATGCGATGCAACCTTTTTTACTTTGATTTTAAACTACAAATGTTACTAAATTAAATTATTTCTAATCATATTACAAAGCGTACAGATTTTCTTACTTAATATATTTGTAATCATTAGATTTCTTTGACAATTTCATATAAAATATAATAAATATTATATTACATTTTATATTTTGTACAATTAAAAATGTTACGTAGAGGTACGACTGTGTTTATTAGCAAATGCAAAAAGTTTTTGAGTTTAATAAATTAAATAACCAACAATGTGGAAAAGTTAATTTACAATATTAAAAATTGTTTTATAACAATGTTTCATTCAATTCCTTTTACTTTTTCACAGACTATCTGCATAACAAACATAATAGAGAAAATATTTTTAATGAATGTACTTACAAAGACGATGTTGTCGACATTGGAAGAGGTACTTCATGTTTATTTAATAGAGCTTCTAGCGCCATAGCTACCACTTCGTTCTACAATAAAAATTAAGATTTCAAAAATAATTATAAAAGAGCAAAATTAATTGTTGAATTAAAATAAATTATTTCTTATTGCGCTATTTTATATGTCAATATATCCAATTAAGTTTTATCTAAAATTAATAAAATATCTGAAATAATTAATATTTTTGTAATGTAGATTCTTGACAAATATAATGACATTCTATAATTTATGAAAATAATATTCAAAATTTGGTTAAAAAGATGTGATAAAAACTAATATTAAGCTATCTTATTTGTTATAAAGTCCAAACTATTTAGAACATATTACATTTAACAATATTTTAATGCAATATGTTCTACACATGCTCCAAAAAATTTATTCATGCAAAATAATGCATGATTCAGTGCTGTATACTATGATAATAATTTCGAACTTTTATCGAATAACTTCGATCTCTACAAAGGTTTTTCTTTATAAAACGCATATTTGAAAGTTTAATATTCTCATGCACACAGATCATGCATCGATGTAGCGAGACTAAATTATATGAAGTCCGATTTAACGACGTATACGAGTGCATGTGATTCGACAATCGTTGTATAGCAATAATAGTTATTATGCAATGCCTACATTTTCATTGTAAATTGCAGCCTGTTTTACACCGAGAATTATGGCACCATTTGAAACGCTCGTATGGGCAATTCTTCTCAAGAGAATAGTGCTTGGGGCACTCATATGGGACATTATTTCAACCACATGACCTTCATTGCATAACGTCGTTAGAGGCAGAGTTTGTTAAGTTATTCTCTAACTTAGCACTAACTCTCGCACGGATTCATACTAAGTTACGATTAATATCATGTTAAATGGCAATTAATAGTGGCTAACTAGATGTATTCTAACAACTATTACACTTAGGAATTGTGCGAAATAGGGGAGAATTATAGACTGTGGCTCCTATAAGGCTGTTTCAACACTTAACAAAGTTATATTACATATTGAATACTAAAAGCTTTCATTAATTCCGTAATGTAATACTTTAGTATACAATATAATGCATGATAAATTGCATAAGATGAGATACAATCTCTAATATTCTTTGAGTAGTTAATTTACTTATTATAATTATAATTAAATGCATTACATTTTTAATTGCGTAACGGAACTCCTTTAAAAATTGTCAGCAGAGATTGATAAATTACTGAAAATTTTTGTATCTCTGGAAAATTGAGAAATTCACGTATCAACATATTATCTCTCTGTATTTATAAATGATACTATGAAACTTGATGTTGGTGAAAAGAAAGGGAGGTCTTTTTCATTTAAATATTCTGTTTCACGTATTCATTCGATATATAACAATTTGTCAAAATGATATCCGACAAATGGCATTATCCACTAACATTGACAGATGATATCCATTTATATTGACATATTGTGAGAAATGGCATTTAAAGTAATCAATGACTTACGCAAATAAAATTATTTTTGTTCAACAATTTTGTTGGATATACTAACGTATTTACAAAATATTTGAAAAATTTGTAAAATTAAATATATAAAATATGCGTAACAATATAAAATTTTTAAACTGAATAAAGCGACGTTATTAATGCAAATTACTTATGACCCAAGATTATCATAACAAAAACATTTTGATATAATCTATTATAACGTACAATTTTAATCTATTACAGCATACAGTTAAGTCTTAAATGTTAGTTTAGCGGAACATGAATTATGTATAACAGCAGCGCTTATTAATAATTGATTATAATCTACACTAGGAATTAGATCAGGGATGATTCTGCGGAAAATCAGGATATAACAAGCTAATCTTCTTTGCGTATTAACATTTCTTGTTGTGTGTATACGTCATTAGAATTATAATAATACGAATTAAATATACTAGTATACAAAGAAGAGAAGATTAGGATTACGTTTTAGATGTTAATATATAGCGAACTATGTATTGTGGCGCCGTCGATTCCAGGCTCATTGTTTCCAGCCACGTTGAATTCACCGCATCTTAATTTTCAACTCGTCTCTGATGATAATATAATACAAACGAACTGCTATAATGAAATTATGTACACAAAAAGGAGGAAAATAGGTAAAGCGGTCTAATTAGTACTTTGCGTATAAGTAGTTAAATTATTTTCCAACGTTCCAGAGACAGTTATCCTCTTAACAGAGAAAATATAAAATTTTATGATTATTACCCTGTGCGATTAGACTAAGACTAAGTGAAAGAATATATAAAAGGACATTTTAATTCGATTATAAATCGATTGACCTATCTGTACCGAACGACATAACATAGCGCTTTCAAAAATATTTCTTCCCTCGAAAGCTTTTACGGAAACTATAAAAACGTTTGGTAAATATATTTTTTATAGAAGACAAAAGAGAAAAATACAATAGAAATTTGGCAATGCAAAATGTTGTTCAACCAACACCTCGATAGTCACATTCCAATTGGAGCCAAAATCAATAGAAAGTCGCTCTAGAATGTGGAAGGTCATTCAAATTGTTTGTGGGAGGACAGTCATGCGAATTGACGTGTTTGTCAGTTCATGCAGTCGTAGGAAGTATTAGGTTGATTTATTATTAAAAATGACTGTATCGCCAAATAATTTCTATTTGAAACTCAGTTGTATTAATTATTTTTGCAGTAAAATAATTAAAGTTATTAATATTTTATATAACTACTTTCACGTGTAAAAGATTTTCATCATATATTATTTTACACTTTATTATAATCTGATTATCACAAAAAGAAAAGAAATAAAAAATAAATAGTTTTAGTGATGACATTTCAGCATAATTATGTTATAATTGTATCCAGTGCTGCAAAGAACTGCAGTATCATTGCTGGATGTCCTCAGTTAATATTTTTATAGCACAGAAAGAGTCGGCCATCTATTATACCACGCTAGCTTTAAGAAATCAAAGTAAGAGCTTTGCAAGAGGTCCTTAAGTGACTTAATACGTGGAGATCCCTTTTTATTTTTGCATTTCAAGTACTTTACAGCGCGATAGCGGCCGCAACGAGATTCTCACGCGAGATTCTACCTCTCTAGCGCTAGTACAACCAATATTTCTATTTTTTTGTCGAGCACTTTCGCATGCTGGAAATATTTATAAAGATTTGTCGCATAAAAGAGAAAGGAAATGAATAATAGGGAACA
>NW_017304811.1:327076-342349 GCF_001594115.1 Trachymyrmex septentrionalis
CTTTCGCATGCTGGAAATATTCATAAAGATTTGTCGCATAAAAGAGAAAGGAAATGAATAATAGGGAACAAATTACTGACGGAGCAGTATGTAAAAGCGTATATATGCCGCGCGATGAAACAATACAAAGCCTTGAATTAATGTCTAATTTATTTTATTTCTCATAAACGATTGTCTAATATTTTTGCCGCGGGAAATATTGTGAATCGCAATATCCATTCCTTCATAAAAGTATAAAATGATACTTTATGCACTTGTTCAATTTTGACAAGGCAATATAAATTACGATGCATATATATTTGTCACAACTATACGCATGCAAGCTTCACAATTCTCCGCTAAAACTTCTGTATATATATATGTCTCGGAAATATTTCTTCGCGTTTAGAAACTTCACAAATTTACGCTTTAAGCAACTTCTAGCAAAATCACATTGATGTTGAAGCTGCGGACATTTTGTTGCGGGCATGGTTGCACTTTCGTCACGATGCGTATCGACGCAATTCCACAAGTAGGAGGAAAACTTGATTTCCATCAATTTAACTAAGTAACGAAGTTTCTGTCGCGTCCATCCAATTCATCGGGTGAAATGGATCCCCGTGTCGAACCGGTTGTCCGTCACCATAAAGCTTGTCTCTACCGACGTGTCATTCACGGTAACAATGATTAGTCACGAGCGTTCTCTGAAATTCACGATACGAATGCAACGCGTTTTTATGCAATTTCGTTTTTACGTATTTATGCGGTGGGATGTTGCACGAGTTAAAGCAGAATACATATACCAACCGAGAAGAGCAATCCACCATATTGTCCTACTGTAATCTACGAAACGTTAAACCGTGTAATAGATACGGACCGTCTGTTTGAATGGCATAGTTTAATTACTTTTGGCGGGGCACACTGAATGTTCGTGCTACTGCAGATTGCTCGAGTAACCTAGTTGTATTTGCCGTTAGCTAAGCTCATTTGTGTATTATTATAGAGAAATAATCTTAATGTTACACCTTAACATTCTTGTCGGCCATAATCCCAATTATATAAAAAAATGTATCATATCTCTATGGATATATAAGTATGATATTCTTCTTCCTTTTCTATTCTAAAAATAAGCGCAGGATACCTTATATTTGTTATATCATTAAACATTTTTCTTTGCAAAAGATAGTCTCTTGTTGTGAGGAACCCCAGCTTTTCATAAAGCACTCTAGTTTGTTACTACAAAGCGCAAAGGGACGCTATACTCGAGAAAATAGAATGACGAGAAAAAGGATTAATCTCGTGCACGTCCCTGACGTAAAACGTATCTAACGTTTCTTTAATGAAGATCCGACAGCTTGGTAAAAACGTATGCCACGTGGTTAAAGGTACAGATGGCTAAGATACACCGAATATCTTTTTATTTTGCGGAAATGACCGCGTAGTCTTATGAAGCTCGTGTTTTTATAAATTCGACCGATGACATGCGATATTTTTAGCAGCCGTTTTCATCAGAAAGGAATTCTTGAACACAATGTGCTGAACTTTTGCACATTTGAGAATCGAAGGAAATACTGCGGACAATGCAGACAATGCAGAGGATACACACATTTGTGAAATAATGAATAAAATTTTATTCTCTACAACATGCCAAAAAATTGCTGAAGAGGAACAATTGCATCAAAAGGATATATCTCTATATAGGATATAATCTCTAGATGAAGGTTGGTAAACAAAATTACGATTGTTCGTTATAGTGCTTTACCGCGTCATTGTAATACCACGAGATGCGACGTCGAACATTATATTTTGCTTATTCATTCCATCTGACTTCTGGCCAACTTTGGGAGATGTTACAAGATTACGGTATTTCTCTGTTGCTTCTTGGCGCGTGTTTTCCTCACGTCAAGCGAAATATCATATGCGACCATCCAGAGATATAAAACCGTAATATCTTTTGTATATGTATGCGTATCGAGTTAAACAGATACAACTTACATAGTGAACTTCTGAATTTAATGAAACACTCCCTAATACAAGAATAATCACAATAAAATAAATACAAAAGATATCAGTCATAAAGGACTTGTATTATAGTAATGAATAGCAGTCTTTGAATGGAGCCATTTTATTTGCGAAAGAGGAATCCTTTTCTTTGGAGACATCTGCGGAACCATTTGTATATGTTAACATTGTTAAATACGTATGTAGATATATTAATGTACTACACATTAAATGTTCTATGAACTTTTTCCATTCCATGAAGCGTGCGCGAGTAAATAGAACTGCTGCAAATTCTATAAAAATAATGCGATAGATTTACTGTTTGCCTATTGGGATTTTCAGTATGAGGCAGACATTGCAACGATTTGATAAAAGTTAAATCTCTCCCTAGCGTAGCGCTTCAGTATTTATGTTCCGATAAAGATAAACACATGTGAGTCTGGCATATAAATTACTTCAAAAATTCATCCGGTGTACAATAATGTTTACGTTTGTGTTTTTTAGTGAAGAAAATACAAACATATTTATTTCATATGTACAAAGCTTCGGTAAACTAGAAAATACAAAATTTTAGTTGAGCCTTAACTTAACAGATATGTTTATGAAAGAGAGAGAGAGAGAGAGAGAGAGAGAGAGAGAGAGAGAGAGAGAATAAGGTTATATTAAATTTTCTACAAGAACATCTTCCTGTAATTTTCCTATAATTTTCAAGGTACTACCGGAAATTTTATTTGATTTTACATTTCCACTTACGTTCATTTAAAATTATTCAAGAGAGAAAGAGATATACAGAAGAGTATCTACGACCATTTATCGATCGGGCATATTTCTCGCCGTAATGGCCCCGAAAGCATCCAGAGCTAGTCCCTGGAAGAACTGCGCTTCTCAGAAGCATTCGTCCGCGTACGAGGAGCGTCGTGCAATGAGGATCATCTATCACACGAGTGGCCCGTCGTAAAAACGTATGGAGGGTAACACGCGTGTTATGCAAATCTATCAAATCGATCGCGGCATTTCCATAACATTGCGATAGCGTGGTAGACGGTAGCGTGGTGTACGGCGGAACTGCATTTACGACCCTTACGATTACCCGACGATGTTGGAAGTGCCGTTAGAAACGACGGGATGTATCGATCGCTCTTGAAGAGCGAATTTTGTATTGCAATGAACATGATTAAGTTCTGGTAAGCTGCAATTCATTTAGGAAATGTTTTCGTCATGAGTTATGTTTTGCAAACTTATATTATATCAAATATATTACAAAAGTATATTATATCAAATGTAGGGATGGAATTACAAGCATCGGCTAAAAACACGATATTATTTCAGAGTATTAGAGTAGTGATAATTTCTCATTTCTCATATCCAATAATAATCCGAGAGAGATATGTTCACTGCCGCACTATAACACATAAGTAGAAGGCTATTTAAGATATACTAAGATATAATATTACACGTTTTCTTGATATTTTTTATGAAAGCGAAAAAGTGAAGTAATTGTTATTACCTGAGAAAAAAGTTAAAGCCGCACTGTTAAATCGATAGTGCCAAATTTAACTTAATGTGAGTCGCCATTGCTCCTACTCAATCATATCGTTATCTTATACTAAAAGATAATTAAATTTGACACTATATCGTGTTAATTTGATACTATAGCGTGTCACTTTGATACTATATCGTGTCAATTTAGCACTATATAGTGTCAAATTTAATTATCATTTTAATAAAAAATAATTATATATTTAGTAGGAGCAGTGACGACTCATATTAAGTTAAATTTGACACTATAGATTTAACAGGGCGACAATTATTTACGAATTATAGAACCTTTATTCAAAGATTTAACTTTAAAATGCAATAATTAATATTCATATATTATTAAAACAATATGATAAATACAAATTATAATTTTAAATATAAAACGGAACCCTTCTGTCATTGCCCCTGCGTACAGCGAGTAATTCCGAATGTTAAGAGTCTTGTTTTGTTTAAAATTATAATTAATATTGATAATTATATAAATGTTAATTATTAATTATATTAATTAAAAGTTATTAGTTTTAGTTTAAAACTAAATAACTGAAGTATTTCTTTAAAATGAAAATTTCTCCAACTAAAGAATGATAGGTTTTATTCAACTTTTCTCTTAAGTGCTCGCAATTTCCTTACTCTCCTCTATATTAGTATCTAGTCATACTTCCGAATATCAGATACTAATTTCTTGTAAGTGGACCGTATTATATTTCGTAATTCATAATAATACCCCTGCTTTGCAGTGATTACAGTAATATACTTGCGCCACATTACTCCGAATAATCTTCTGGAGATCGAAGCTTAAGTCACTGATTGAAAAATTGTACATTAATCTCTATTAAGTACTACCCGATAATTCTGACTAATACCTCAAGCTTGCACGTGTAATTAAAATTTCCCAGCACTTTATCTCAGTCCTCTTCCACGTGCATGCTAAATTTCAACCTGGTTCATGCGACAGGTAGTGGTACGGGTATGGAACTTTCCTCTGTGCTTAAGTTCCAAAGTGCTATGATACAACGTCAGTTATCGTAGGAATTACATTCATGCCCATGTGAATTTATACGCAATATTTGCGTCGCAACGGGTATTCGCGGGAAAGAGTAGAAAGTTCAGTGAAATATTAATATTACGCATCGGTTACGAGCGATATAATTCGACGTAGAAATATAGTGTTAAAAATATCCGCGCGCATCCGGCATCCGGGTGAAATTTAATAAAACGGAGGACATCAAATCCGAATATATCTATTTCGCTCGTCATTTCCCGGGACGACGCGACGTTTATTAAATCGTAATTAATGTCTGTATCGATGATATTACGTTATTATTTTAGTAAATTTCCCGCGTGAGGTAAAACGCCGTTCAATCCACGCCCAGTATCAACTCCCGATCTCTCGATTAACGCAAGCCGCATGATACCTACATCATAGTGCTTCTAACGCCGAACTGACGATCGAGGTACACCATTATTGGGTCAAGCACGATAAGTGAGTTACGTGCTACTGAAGTTTCTCGCGGACTGCAAACGGGCATTTCTCACGACACAGCTGGCATTTAAAAAGCCACCGTTAGAAATGGCTCGTTTAATACCGCTGCTCACGGGATTAGGCGGGATAATCTATTTAATGCTCGTTTACGAGGAGCTCTTTTAGATGCACAAAGGAATTTCTCGACATTTCAGTGCAAAAATTTCAATACTCTGGCAAGTGGAGAAATAGTGATGTTGTACCGTACTTCTTCGGCGAAATACCTCTTTTTCGTTGATTTCTTCATTGAACGGCACCGCATTTTTGCTCGTCTTACGCTCTTCTACGACGTTGGAAAAAAGAAAAAAGAATAATTGGCCGTGCGGATAGTCGAAAGGCAACTGCAGAGACAATACCTTGATATCCCGCTCGTTAGATTAATTGCATTTGGAATTTGCAATCCGCCTTTTTCACCATCGCGCTGCGTTGCGCGCAGGTATTGTGCTCGTAAAATCCTATTCCGATTTTACAGCACCTTTTCCCTCTACACACACACACACACACACACACACACACACACACACACACACACACACACACACACACACACACACACACACACACACATACACACGCATAGATATACGTAGTTATTCGATACACCTACTTTTTTACGCGCTGTGTTAATTCCCCTCGTACCGACATAATGGTTCGTATATAGGATATATATGGATTTTATTTTTTAACGTTCGCGTCGTGCCGAGCTAGTGAGAAGCTACCATAAAATATCGGCTCTTCGATGAAGAACCGCTCGCAATGACATCCATTATACCAGAAATATCTTGGAACGTCCTTGGAAAGATCTCGCTTTTCATTTAGAAAGATTAAAACGGAAGCTTGTAGAAAGACGTCGCATATACTGCACTAGGCTGCGTTTTACTGGGCTAATAACTCCTGACCTCTGCTCCGGATCTGTGGCATTTGTCCGCTTTAGAATACGTTTTCTATGGCACGATTAGCGATTCGTAACATTTACTCTTCGTGGTCATTTATTCATCCGCTTTAGTAAATAACCGTTCGCTATATCAGGCAGTGTTTCAGATGAACGAAGGAATATTCGGCTGTGTGTACACGTTGCAAAGCAATCTCGTGTTCTCCACCCTCCTAGATTAATTGCTCTTGACCCTTTTATCTCGAAGCTGCGCGCCGAATACTCGTTTCGACGTCATCTCGAAATACGTGGCTTGGCGATTTTTTGCAAAAAAAAAATCTGTGAAAAACGTACAATTCCAAGGACTTACAATTACGGCGCAAACAAGAACGTTGGATTTCTTCGGAACAATGAAATTATAGCTTTTAAGCGAACGTACTTTTAACCGCGCCATCTTCGTATTACAAAATTTCAGCCTCATTTAGGAATGAATTCTGCACGCGTTATTGATTTTCGGTGGTACCAGAATATCGCACAATTGCAAACGTTGAAATTGAAACTCCAACCGTAACTGCATTACAGCGAATTGGCAATCGGATTTTCAAATTGCAATTATAATTTTCAAATAGCCATATTTAATGGGCTACAGTGTTACCCTGTTACCTCGAACTCAAAGAGAAGGATTTAATAGAATAACTGAACAATCCACAGATACGGAGACGTGCCGCCATGCGCTGCATTGAAGACGAAAGTTTCAGTCATTGGAAATTTTCCGACGCACTTGTCAATTAGAAAGCGATATTAAAGACGTCGTTTTATATATAGCGTCACGTGAATTAAACGGAACTCGCGCTTCACGATTCATTGTCTCGCTTAAACTTCCACAAAAGTTCAATCAATAATGAAACCTCTGATTTCTTCCTTCGAATTTCCATCTCAGTAATATTTATCCAGGCGGTGCTAACCCAATATACGACGTTCCCAGAATTTCATTTATTCTAAACCTAGCACAAGATTTTCTCCAATTATATTTTATATAAGAGATACCAATCGAAGAAAGGAAGAAGGTAAAAAAGTACTTCTCACGAGACTTTTATTGCGTTCATTTTAGCTCTCTTGTACTAGAAAAAAAAATCTGGTTATACTAATTGGAATTTTAGTTGAAAATGAAGAAATCAAATTTTTCTGATTGAATCTATATAGGAATATATTATAGGAATTCTAGTTGAAATAACTGAATTCTGATTAAAATCTTCTGATTTGTTCATTTTTAATCAGAAATTTTTTCCAGTACGATTTTATCTATTTAAAACAAGAAAAGTAATTAAACATATTTATCCAATAATAGAATTTGGAAAAACGGAGCACAATACATTTTTTTTTTCACGAAAAAGAGCCGTTTCTAGAAAATTATAATATAACGATGTAGTCAACAAGTATTGTTTAAGACACGTTCGATTTTATCCTTTAATATGAGCTTCGCGTCACATCCCGTGCCTATTCTTGCGAGAAACTATTCATTTCCACTTCACTCATTGTACAATATATCGAATGCTGATAGTGGGCCGTGTATATGGCTCAACACCTCTCGGATTTACACACGCCGTTATCACCCTAAGTACCACGTTCTCGTCTTCCTTAATCTACCATCAAACGCCATTAACTCTCTGAAATATCAATGACATTTGCCAACTAGATACGATCATGCGAAGAGAATCGATCCAACGTAATTGAATAGTGGAAAAACTCGTTGAATTGCTGCAATTTAATAATCAGAAGTGGTCGATACTACCTTGATGATGATACTTGTACGACCTAACCCACCGAATATATGTTCTTTAAGAAGTATCGGAAAAGTATAATTTTATCTCTTCGTAAAGAGAAAATATTTACCAACTGATATCGATTTGTTTTGTGTAAAAAGTTGTTATTTATGACTATCGAAGATGGCTTTAAATACGAAAGCACTAAGGCTCTGTATCTGTAATAAACATCAATAATATGTTTCAAATCTCTCAAGTTGCTTATTGCGTAATTTATCACGTAAGTTCTAAAGCTCTATGAGGAAAGGAACGTGAAAGCATTATGAAAGAAATACATATTAGTGATAGAGACAAGACTTTCTGTGCCAAATTTAATGCAAAAAGCTTTAGTAAGAAGCTCTATACCTTTGCAAGACAAGGTTTGAAAACATTCGCGTGAGTCGCTAACGTGGTTTGCTTCCGCGCGGAGGAGGAACTTGGAAACTCCCGCTTTCTCTAACAGCGACGGCAGGAAACTTTTCGTTGGGATTTATTACATATTTCTGACCCAGTTTTCAATGAAAAACTGTCCCGATTCCCATGGTGATCTCTGTAGTCGCGAGCGGATTTATCGTATGGAAAGTTTGATAGCGGTTTCTATACAACTAGAAGAGAATGTGGGAGTTTGTGCAAGTACATTATGAATAATAATTAAACAAAAACGTATGTTATTACCAATGTACATGGCCCCGGTAGCAGGGCAACAAAATTAATTTTACTGCGGGCTATTAAACAACGCAAAATATTAAAGTAAATTATTTATGACCCGTATAATTTATTTCGCGTTCTTTAGAACGCAGCCAATTAAATTTTAAGACAAACATTAATTTATCTGTGCCGATATTTAGGTCGATATGATAAATATAAATGCATTTGACGCGCAGATTATTGCACATTAAAACAATCCCAATGTGGCGTTTTATTTATCATAATCATTATCTTTTGAAAATGGAATTCAGTACTTCAAATCCGCGGTATACCGGTTTTAAAGCTGACAAGGGTAAAGAAGGAAATTCACAAACAGAGGCGAGTGTACATAGACGACAAAGAAGAATAAAACCTCGGGCGAACTGAACCAATTGCGTGTTACCGCCTGCACTAATCCGACTTTGAATTCATCGAGAGAAGAGCCGTACAAGAGCCGGCTGATCCTTCGCGCGTTAAAATTATTTCTTACGCGGTATTTCTCTAGGTCTCCACTTTCATCTAAAAGCTTGGAACAAGGCATGCAACATCTATTCGTACCTTTTACTACCACGTCAATGAGATATTAAGACGGTAAAGAAGTGCATGCTGAACAATGGTAAAGCACGCTGCGATGAGAGACAAGGTAAGGATAGTGTATGCGACGATAGCGAAAGCTGAAGGAATAAAATCATCGTTTATTTAATACCGAAGGGTTAGTCAAGAGGGTCACCGCGGCTCTTAGGTGCTTCAGATTAAGTGTCTGTGTGTTCTCAAGGTCGTCACCATCTTCTCCTAAAAGCGACGACGTTATTTGAACCGATGATTGTCGCAGGACATCAATGTCCCGTTCATCCTGCCTGATTCTCGCGATCCTGCGATGGTCCCCTTCCCTGCTGCTATCGTCTCTGTGGGTTAGTTTGAAGCGTCTGCTAGAGAATGGACATGCCATCTTGCAAATTGGTCGCTCTATTGTAGTCCAAGGGATGATCACCCACAGATTACCAACGTGAGATGTGAACACGCGGTGTTAATTGATGAGGGACATGCCGCGCGCTCGTCGTATTTATCGACGATCAGCTGGTGGCTGCTTGAAGCTCTGTGTCCACCCTCTCACTGCACTATCCAGTAAATTTTCTATAAATCTGATGGTTTTTTACGAGACCGTTCGAGACCTAAATGTCATATCGATGTTCTAAGCGGCGCGCAAACACGTGAGACCAATCCGAAAAATCGTAATTAACATCGCCTTCGTCGTTGTCTTCCCGATCGTCGCCGTATCGGCGTTGCTGATACCGATATCAATGATAGCTGTCGAGAAGCCTGTCATCCTCGATCGCCTGATCATTTACCGCACGTTGTCTGGAGGGAAGCCACTCGTCGTCGGAACGCGCTACTCGGAGCACGTTTATCCGGCGTTGTCTACGGCCAGCGTCGGGCCGGATGCGATGCACGCGGTTGCATATTGACTAGCGTCGTCTTTCAAAATTTACTTCGCCAAAATTTATATCATTTTCTCTTCACACTGTGATTTTGCAGAGCCTTTTTCACTATGCGGTCTCTTATTTCTTACCCTTTGTTTGCGATCCTACTTCCTAGGGACGCCGAAAAAGCGACCCAGTTGCGCGAGATTGACAACCGTAATTCGCGCGCGGATTTACCCTGCCAGGGACGCGGTGGATCGTCATTCAACGGGTACACGGATACACGGTGAACGACGTGACGGCTACGTACGTTGCCGTGCCAGAGCGCGTAGCGCCATACTGCTCGCGGATTGACCGAGGCGCAACGAGCAACGCTCCAAGGCGGTGGAGAGGAGAGGAGAGCGACGAGGAAGGCACCCGAGCGAGGGTGAGTCGACGGCGTTAGGGGTGCGCGGAGGGTGGAAGCGCCACGATGGAGGGCACCAGAGACGCCTGCGCGTGTTTTCCAGCCTCCCTCTCAAACTATCACGCTTTCTGTCCTCTCTGCTCGCAGGTCATAAAGAAGAAAACCTACATACCTGCCTGACCTGCTTGCCTCGCTTGCTCTGCTTGTTTACCTACCTCACCTGGTTGGTCTGCCTTGTAGTTATCTGCTGATTTGCATGTATATTTTTCTGGGAATTTCAAGAATTATAATATATATTTTAATATATATATATATCTCATTATTCGTTATTAACTTGTGTAATTTGGCCGCAATAGCGGCATATGTAGCTGACAGATGAAAACCGAGCAGTGAGCATCCTCGCGTTTATTTCAGGAATTTATTGAACATCAAACACATTTGTAATTAGATTAATAGGACATGTATTGCACGCGCGAAGTGCAAATTGTAATTTGCAAATTTATTAAAATATACCAAAGCGACGGATAAATTTAACGATAATCTAATTTAGTAAAATATTAACGATAATAGTAAAATATTAATAATATAATTCAGTTAAATATTGAAAAGAAAATCTGTGTTATATAAAAAAAGTATAATTATTATGGAAAAACTGTTCGCGTTGAGTAGATGCAGATCAATTTTATATTATTTAATATTTAAATTATCTTATATTGCATCTCAGAATTTTATAATTCTTATCTCTTCCATAATAAAGATCGTGATGTCATTACCTTACATCTCTTGAGATAACCTGTTAAGTTGACATTATGTATTCACGTCAGGTAACGTTTACTGCAACAGTTCCAGTGACATTATTGTAATTATAATAAATTCACAATAGATAATTATTGTACATCTAGATATAGTTACTATCTTATCAAAATATTTTCTTACAGATTTCCTGCAATCGGCAGAATCGCGAACAAGTTTTTTGAAAATTTTTATCAATATTTTCTTAAACACACGTTTATGACAACAATGCTTGCATTCTGCCAAAGAAACAGAACAAAAACTAACTCATCTTCATTATTGCAATAATTTACAACATCTAAATAGTAAACACACGATCTGGATGTCAGAAAGTGATACACTACGAAATTAAAGCGGCTAACATCTTCTAAGTTAATAGCATATCTTTCTTTCGCAGAATAAGAAGAGATATTTGAAGTAGATCCTGTTACTTTTATATACTTCTATACTGTACTGTTATTCCACGCTGTTTTATATTACTATGGACCAATTCTTCTCTGTGAATCAATTGTTTTTACTTCTCTAACGTAGCCACTTAAATGTTATATCCTTCGAAATGCTTCAATGCATCTGAATTGATAACATCGATAATATATTACTTTTAACATAATTGCTTAAACGCCATAAAGCGATTTGATAACATCGATAACCGATAATTATTTATGTAATTTTATTTTATCCTCTCTGAAATGTCCCCTCAATTATGTACTTTATGATAAAGTGCTAAAACAGGATTGCACGATGTCAATGGAAACAAGCGAAGAGTATAAAGACATTGGAATAGATGAGTTTGATAACAAAATTTCTGCACTTTTCTGCCTCATATCTATACCACAAGCGATCGACAGGATAGGGTGTTCGACAATTTGGAGCGATCGATGTGTACCATTATCACGA
Source organism: Trachymyrmex septentrionalis (assembly GCF_001594115.1). NCBI lineage: Eukaryota > Metazoa > Arthropoda > Insecta > Hymenoptera > Formicidae > Trachymyrmex > Trachymyrmex septentrionalis. The sequence goes on from NW_017304811.1 coordinate 338,994, forward strand.
GGAACATTGCTTCGTGCCGCAGCTGAATGTCAGTGGTCTATCCAAGAGGAAGTCGGTTGGCCCGGTCATTGCTCAAGAGATTCCCGATGAAAACGCGTCGTAAATTACGATCACTCTAGGGATCTGTGTAAATATCGGTTGAAAGAGAAAAAGCCAAAGACATATTGCATGAATGTTTACGGCGTCGGTAGAACATTGTTATTTAAAAAAAAAAGTTTAATACGTAGCATCCCTTTGCGACAATGTTTTTCTCTAATATATAAGCATCGATACGTTGCGCTGTTGAGAAAATAATCACCCAATTGTGATAAAATGGGGGCAATAAGGATATAAATACCTCTTAGGAGCGGCACATATCGGACTTTGCAGAATTAGCACATTAAATCGACTATTTCGTGCTTTGTTCAGATTTCTCAAATTACTCAGGTAAGATTATATCTTTTCTGTCTGTTGTCTTTATTGTTTGCATCTTTTTATTATTTCATGAAGAGCTAAATCGTCACAATAACGCGTAATGACTAGCGTAATATTACACGCTATTAGGAAAGCCATAGACTTTTGTAGACACTTATTATTATATTTTATTTTATAATTTTAGGATTATAATCACTTATTTGTTGCAATAATGGCACAATTAAAGAACAAAGCTTTCCAAAAATTTTAATATTTTGAAGTATAAAAAGTTTAATATTAAATTTTATATTAATTTTAAAATACAATTTCGGTGTAATAACCGATTATATAGAAATAAAGATAATGTTTTTTAAAAATATATTCTTTCTCTTTTCCTTTATATCTCGCTCTTTTTTGCAAACAATTAAAAAAAAGGCAATTTACAGATATTATTATAGCAAATATAAATAATATCTTTTTTTGTATGTTTGCATTTATTTACTTTCAAATGAAACTGTTTCCAAACAATTATAGTTATTGTTTTGCAGTTATAATTCATTATAATACACATATTTATATAACTATAGCTTAGGTATTATAAATGTAATTAATTAAACGAACGCCCAAATATCGTATGAGTTCGTAAACATGCATATATGATATTAACGCATTGACTGGACATACATATAATGCATTCCATTAACTGTCATTGACAACTGATTCGAACGTGGTCAAAGGAACGTGCAACACACCGCTATTTGAAATCGAATTACATCATAACCATTAGTGACTAAATTGTATTTTTGGAAGCGCATCGAAATGCAGCAAACGCGATTTGTGGAATGTGTTTTCCATTTACCAGATTAAATCCACTCGCCAGATGTAAAATTTGACTACCATGATTTGAGTCCCATGATTTTCCTCTTTTAGAGTGGAGTTTTTGTGTGCTTTTCCTTCTATTTTCCTTTTCTCTCTCTTTCTCTTTTTCTCTCTCCTTTGTGTCTGGTAAATTTATTCACCATAAAGACTACATTTTTACTTGCTGAGTTTGCGCTTATGATATCGCATCGATCTCATGCTCGTTTTTTGCATATAATTTTAAAATAATTTACGTGTACCTTGCACACAATTGCGAGAGGTCTTCATTCGTTTAAAGATGAAGCGTGCCCTATTTCGAAAACAAATCTATAATATTTTACGAGATAGGACAATATTTACATAATTCTATTCTTTCATGTAATAAAATATAATAAAAATGTAATTTATACAATCATTAATATAAATTTAAAAATTTCAATTGATTTATTTAAAAAATATACATCATTAATGTTTTTATTTTATTAAATATTTATATAATTACATGGGCTTAATTTTTTTATTTAAACTCACGAAAATAACCATATATGATTCAAACACAATGCAATCATAATTTGCTAAGTTTTTGTACTTTCTTTTGAACACGACGACTCTTAGCTTATCTTCAGCTAAGATACTTCGTATATAGCCACTGAGTTAACAATACTTATCCAAGCTTACTAACTACTCTTTATTTGTCTTTTGAGAGAAAGAAAATTTATTCCATTTTTTTACATGTTTAGCGTATATTCTCTTTTTCTGTTTTAGCAAGTTGTATGATTTATTGCCTTGATATAGGTATAAAAAAAACTTTTGCAGATAATAATAGAGATTGAAATGCTTGATTACACAGCGTTATAACTATAAACGTTATGACTATTTATAAATGTTTTTACATAGACACGTATGTGTACACACGTTATACGTATACGTACATATAAATATAATTCTTGACAGTTCTTGGCGGAATACCAAAACTTTCAGAATTACGATGTAATAATAAGTCTTTATAACGCTGCAGCTATCATAACCGGAATGCATTTTATAAAAGATAAATAGAAAGTTTTAATGGGTAGATTTGTAAACAAATTAATTAGTTTGTTGGAAACATTTACTCTGTTTAAAAAAAGAAGTAGTATATGTGTGTTAGTAACAAAAGCTTACATCAGCATAGAAATTACCTTAAGGAGGGACTCATAAAACTACCGTCGTGATCAATAACTGTCGGTGATCAATAACTTACACGAGCGTTGACGGCGAGATTATCAGGACACGTCGCGTTTCTGCGACGACAGAGGTGTGACTTTTTATTAGCAATCTTGGTTCATATATTTGTTATATCTCAATTTTTTCTTTATGAAGAAAGGCAAAAATATTTTTGAAAATTAATGTAAAATTACAGAAGAGAAAATAATTAATTTATAATTTAATATTGCTGCATAATGCAATACCGGGTCTTATAATCAGTTTATATAGTGTATAGAAAAATGCGAGCCATTTTTAAAAAACTAGCCGCCGTCAATATCAATCACCAACTATAGTCGGTTACAAATTGCCATGACCTCGCTGACAAGTGAGTTCGCGGAAGAAATATTCTATGTAATAGTTTGCCGTATATATTTTCTATCTTTTCAGAATTTCATGAAACAGCTTTCCGGAAAATAGCCGTATTTTGTATTCTTGTCGCATCGGGACTGGTTACTGTTGTATATCGAAAAAGGTTTGATACTCGGTATCCGAGTAAAATTCGGTGCAAATGTGAATGATATTTTTACGAAAGCCGATTGTCCTTCTCATTTGTTTCTCATATGAAAATAAATTGGTGTATTGAGGTGGTTCTTTAGTAAAGTGCCGAAAATTTGGGATGCCTCACAAGGACCCACCCAAAATTATAAATGTTTACATAATTTGAATAAAATATTAAAACTACTATATGTGTATATCTTAATGAAATTGTATAGAACATGTGACAAAAACAAAATGAGATTATGTTTACTTTTTGAGGTTAAATTTATATGCAAGTTTATGCACGTAAATATTTTTCCAGAATGGTCGTTGACCAATTACTTTTTTATGATCATTAAAATCCTAATTTTTTTGAACTATTA
>NW_017304811.1:342449-344665 GCF_001594115.1 Trachymyrmex septentrionalis
CAATTGATATGCAAGTTTATGCACGTAAATATTTTTCCAGAATGGTCGTTGAACAATTACTTTTTTATGATCATTAAAATCCTAATTTTTTTGAACTATTATAATTTCGTTTTTGAGAAAAGTCTATGATAAAATTTGTGTGCAGTTAGTCAAAAAAGCTTCTGCCTTATTTGTCACTAAGTTATACATGAAAGATTACATTTTCAACATTTTTTTCTCTCTTATTTTATCATTAACCTATCATAGAATTTTTCACACATCAATTTTGGTATTTCAACTTCATTGTACAAAAAAAATTAGACATCTATGATAGCTCGATTTACTGAACTATCTTAACAGCATTAAACTTGCGGACATTGGAGAACACATTGAAGACAGAGAATTGCGAATTAGAAATTGGAATTCGACCAATCAGATAATTTTAATTTTAATCGGTTTTGTTCTAATTGGTTGAATTTTAATTTTCAATTTACAATTTTCAATCTTTAGTGTGACATGAGTTTTAGCCAACAACAGTATAATTGAAAATAATCTTGTTAATTCACAATTTCAGTAAACACCAACTAATAGTAACATAACATCGATGTTGTCATTTCATACTCTCAACAATATATTGTTACATATAGCATGTGTTATATTTCATTTATAATGCTGTAAAATTATAATTTACAACGTTGATATTATATTACTATTAGTTGAGTTTACTGAAATGACAGAATTAATGAAACAAATATGTCCTACTTTTGTTTTAATAAAATGTTATTAGTTTTATTAATACTGTCATTGTGAATTAACAAGATTATTTTATTAGACTGCTAATACTATTAATACATTATTTTTTTCCATATATCTTTTGTATTTTAATTGCAATAATTATTGTAGAATAAATCGCGTGCTTTGAAATAAATAAATATTTACAAAATTGTGTATGTATTATAAATTATTATTATCTGCAGAGAATAATAATAATTTATTACGTATACAATTTTGTAAATATTTATTTATATCTAATTAGCATTTAGTTGAAAATAAATGGTTACATTTTTTTTCTCAATTTCAGTATTAGTTACCTGATAGGTACTTGAGACTTGTTAATTTTATTTGAATCTTTGTACAAGCTCGTTTATGAGTATTAAAATTTAATATGCTAAACATTAAAGAAAAAGTGTCTGTTATCGAATGTTTCTATAATAAAACATATATTGATACGTATTGTATAGATTCCATAATAAAATATGGATATAAAAAAGTTTCTAACGAATGTTTACTTAAAACTTCGTAAAAAATTTTGGTATAAGAACAAACATAGAACAAATGTATATAATTTTATACTAAATGTTCATATATATACATATTTCATATATTATATAATTTTATACATAATGTAATATTGTTTATATTTATTTTTATATGTTCTTATATGAAAAATTGTTTAAGGAAGATAAGCTTTATTTTCTTGCGCTGTAATTTAGTCTCATCTATACATTATGCAGATGATCTAAGATTTTACTCACTTTTCAACATTTTTTCATAGAATTATTTATAATTTTATTATGTACGGCATTTTGAATGATCACAGATATGATTTATTCGGCCCATTTCATATCGTTGCAACGGATGAAATAATTACTAACATTATAGCATTTATTAATATTGTTTATATCAAAAAGAGAGTATATATTATATGTATATATATATATCAAAAAAAATTTAAATATCTTTATTCGGAAAACCGCTCAAATCCTAAATTTAAGTTAAGAAATGATAACAAAATGTGACAAATTTTTACTACTAAATGGCGTTTTATTCATTTCATTTAGTCAATTTATTATGAAATAATAATCATTTACTTTCAACTGAATTCTAATTTTCACTTTGTACTTTTTTTATATTCTGTATAATAGAGGGGAGAGATATTGATGACATCCGTTTTTTATATTTTTAATAGAGTACACCTCTAATATATTTTACGTATTAAAGTTACTGTATAGGCTTTCCGTTATCTCGGAGATTTTATAGCTCGATAAGAATAAAACAAAGTGTTTCGCACTCCCCTTTATTTCCTTTTTTTTAGCTTGGTTTACGCGCATGCATTTGATGGCTTTCTTCAAGGCATGATATACTCTATATTTTCTAGAATTGTTTTCGCACGCACACACAGACACACACACACACACACACACACACACACACACACACACACACACACACACACA
>NW_017304811.1:344765-352393 GCF_001594115.1 Trachymyrmex septentrionalis
CACACACAAACACACAAACACACACACACACACACACACACACAGAGACACAGACACAATCGTCCCTAGTGACATGAATCAACGTGTAGGACACATATCTTTTATGTTCTTTCTTTAGATTACAGTTGCGTAAAATTTATATTGCACACCTAAATAAAATCTTATCATCTATTCTACCGAATTATTTAACTGTAGAAAAACTTTATTTTATTACTAAAAGTTGTGAAAATTACTACACTTTTCTACTTGCGCAATATTTGCTTTATAAATTATATTTATTTATCGTTTTAAAAATTTTACAAGAGCGTTTTCTCTCTTTGCATCACTTGCAGTCAAGAATATTTCTTCGAACTGGTATTTGAATTGAGCGAAATGTATTGATTAAATGTATACACATGCAATGACAAATATGTAGAAATAGGCAGCTTTCGATGATTTTATTTACCTTTTCAGGTTCTGTAACTAGAGCAAGTTACATGTCGTATGAATACGCAATATAATTATATTAAATTTTATTCTAAAAATATTTCTAAACAAGAAATATTATTCTAATATAAATCTTTAGATAATAAATATATTTATAAATAATGAGCAGACTTTCAAAATGCGTTTTGTCCAAATTTCATTTTTTTAGTTAAAGGTAGTGTAGTATTCAATATGTAGAATGATATATATTATAAGCTACTCTGAGATGTTCAGAAAGCATTTTTTCATTGTTAATTTATATGTTGAAAAAACATAGACATTTCGAAGTGCATTATATTTTTTAACTAGAAACAATCAAAATACATTTGTTTAACATTTTTAGCAATTGTTAAATAGTTTTGTTTAATATTTTACATTCTACTGATTTATATTATTTTCTGTAAAGTGCGTAGTTTTCTTGTGCGCGTAATTTCTTTCTTCGTCGTTTTCTGAAAATTACAAATTTTAGACAAAAAAGTCCACAACGCAAAAAGTCTGCTCCTCAAATGTTTATTATACACAACACATGTACATCGACACCCATCGTTTCATCCATCAGATTTATAGGTATGTATTTATAGGTATGTAATAATGTGATTAAGCATTTCCGCCGCGGGAATGCGCGGTAACAAGATATCGTTCTGCAAATATTTTCAGTTCAAACGTTTTCAGTTTTGTCGTGTGAATTTTTCAATACGGTTATTCCCCAAGCGGATAAATACATGGATCCCTCTTAAAATTCTAGTTTTCCAGGGTAGAAACGAGGTCATTTTATCGAAATTTCAAGACCGCTTTCAATCGATTTACTTGTACTTTCGACTTCAGTCTTGCGCACGCCGTGCGAGAAATCCTACTTTAATTGGAGTGTTCTTAATGGGTACTCTTCGTATAGCAGTCGAATCGTACGATTCACGAGCGTAAAAACGATGTAAGTCGGCATTAATCTTCGCCCTCTGGCAAGATTGTGGAAAAGAGGGAAATTGATGGTTGCACGGGGATGGCGTTCTACGAACATCATTGCGCTCCTCGCCCGAAATGTCGTTTCATTATAAAAATTGACAGGATGGAATTTCTGCCACTGTCGACCTCCGACAGGAGGTGTCAGCGATATAAAATCGATAATGCAGGTCATCGGAAGGCATCCGGTGACGTCAGTTATCTATGTTATGGCCACCATTACACGAGCTCTGGCTGGTACACGCATTTCTCGATCTCCATCAGAAGGAAGGCCCGATCATCGATATTCGACACGTGACGGTATTTTTAATTAAGCTCACAGTGCTATTTATCATCTCGCCGAGGTCGACCGAAGAATCTACGTGAAAGTCATTGATTAACTACTTTCGGATATGGGAGAACGGCTGAAAGTGATAGATTAATGGACCTTCGTATATGAAATTATCCAAAAGTTTATATTTTGAAATTGGAATACTTTTCGATACTGTCATATATTCTTGCAAAGTTTACGTAAGTAGTAAACTATGCAAAGTGTGTGTGTGTGTATGTGCGTGTGTATAGTTAAATTTTATTTTAATAGAAATTTCTTTAGACAAAAAATTTTGTTCTAATATAAAAGTATATTTATATACAAAATAATACAAAATAATAAACATTTATAAAATATTTATAAATAAACTACACAGAGAAGTCATTGCACACGTCAAATTTATAACATTATGTGTTTTTCAGATAATAATGTGATGAAGTGTTTCCGTCGTAGGAATTCATAATAATGAGATATACCGTTCTGGAAATATTGTTCTCATGTCTACTATGTCATTAATTTTTCAATAGGCTTATTCTCCAAGTAGATCGTGCAAGTAATGAAGTTTTAATCCAAAGGACTATCGCGGGAGAGATAATAAAGTCGTGTGTCTAGGAGTGTTTATTTATATAACGTGCACTTAAGAGGGCGGTAGATAAATTTACAAGGCGCTTGAATGAATAGTCGGTGGCAAAATATCAGGTGTTACCTTCACTGTCATGAGAGCCTATTTCAACGCGATTTATACCGCAGGCGTAGGCGGTTCAATAATTATTCAAGTTTCTCAAGTGTTATTTTCTTACTGTTGACATACTAATAATTTATAAGTAAACACGCATTAATTTGCAATTATAGTATTATATTATCCGTATACCTATACTGTTTCTTATTGTTATTTTTATTTAAAGCTGCATTTAAATTTTTTAATAAAAAAAAAAGCGATTTTTAAATATTGGTATTTTTCCTCATTTTGCTTGACAGAATTATTTAGTAATTCTGATCTTATTGTGTAAGTACTGTTCGATACGTCAACACGATACATTAACACCATATTTTTAGATACTAAAAAAATATACAGTTAACAAATTTATTTTGTGTAATAAATGTGCAATAAATTTTTATAACTTCACTGCTTATGCAAGTTTTCAAAATGTCTTTATAAAGATAAATGTTATAAGTTTGAAATTAATTGATAGGGTAATCTTAGCTGATAGGGTTTTATTATAATTAGTATTTTATAAACTAAAAAATATGGAGTTAACAAATTTATTTTTGCAATAAATTTTGATACGTACGTGTACCGTTTATGCAAGTTTTCTGAATTCCGTTATAAAAATAAATGTTATAAGTTTAAAATTAATAGATAAGCTAAAATCTTAGCTCTGATATAACAAATGTTATAAGAAACAAATACTATAACAAATGAGATAGATATAGAAATCAATAGATAGACTAATTTTAGCTGATGAGATTGTGTTGTAATTAATATAGTTTATGACATTGCATATTTCCAAAATGTATGGCTGTTATTCTTAGAGTCATAACAACCGGCTCCGAATCAATTCTCCGACACCCGCAGATTCCCCTATCACTCGTAAATCTTCAAACCATTTAATCTTGATGGTCGATAACCATGCGTTTCATTTGATCGTCGATACGATTGGCTCTCTCGGATACGACGCAATTCATAAAATTGGAAGCCATGCATCTCCATCCACTTATCGCGTATTGCTCTTACATTTTTTAAATCAAATGTCATTAATAATTTCAACGCGGTTTCAAATAAATGCCCCGTGTCAATCGAGTGCTTTTCTTTTTTTTATAATTCCTGTGCATACTCCGCTCTTTTATCGATTGCATTTTATCACGACGAATTCATCGGTAGAAATTTTTTACTTTTACCTTTGAGCTCTCGTACATCAAGTGTCTACACATTAGAAAGATACGATTGGCAGCGAATCAATAAGAACGAAGACGAACGATGTTTTCATCGTATTTCTGGAAAATTGAGTACTAAGAAGAGAGAGAGAGAGAGAGAGAGAGAGAGAGAGAGAGAGAGAGAGGGGGAACCATTTTCGTTTTACACAATGGGAACGAGGTCACTGCAACTCCCTTAGGAATGCCATGTACGCCGCGCCGTGGCGATAAAAGCATTCCGTCAAGTGCGACGATAGATACGGAAGTAGGTATTTATAATATTGCTAGTCCTTTTTGCATAGAAACGATAATGAAATAATAGACAAACATCATTTCAAAATCTCGCGTTATTTATATTTATTTACGATTTTTATCCAAGAGAGCGTTTTTCTCTTTCTATCAATTACTAATCAATTCACACTTTATTGAGTGCTTTATGGCTGCTGCTGCTGGCTGTTGCATACTTCAATAAACATATTTACGTCTATACTCGCAGACATAATATTGCGTTTAAAATAAAAGTTAACTTTCTCATCTTTTTCGTTTTTTCTTTCATTTGCGACGAGCACTGCAATATTATTGTGACTAAGCATTTTTCAATTATCACTTGCCTGCCATACATGTTTTATGCATAGCGCTGAATAAAATGGGGTCACTTGGAATAATTAACGCCGAAGATACTAGATCTTATACAATTTCTACGAAAAATTTCCGTCTTAAGGATTTTGCCAGGTTAGAAACCACTTTAAAACATGGAGTTTGTTCAGTCCTTAAAGTACTTTCACGAGAACTTTTTTAAATCTGTTTTATTGCATATACTTAAATTTTCACTATTTCAACTTGGAGATTTTCTTCTTAATATTTATCAAAGTTAAAGAACAAAACTCGATATAATTATTATTAGCGCTAAAGTTATCATAATTCAGAAGATTTGCGCAAAAAAGTGTATATCTTTATTTCTAAAAGAAGAAAAAATGGATTAGAATTTTAATTTTGTTGATTGATACTTTTATTAAAGGTAATTATTGTAATTTAATTATTTTTTTTGAGATAACAAAGCTATTATCTTATATTTTATTATCTTAACTAATTTAACAATATGCCCTGCGATTTATTCTCTCCGATAAATGTTTTGTAATGAATTTTTCTGCAGTGTTATTAATAACGTAAATTAATGACATCAAAGTGGAATTATGCGTGATCTGTCCAATTTAAAGCAGATTTAATTGACGAGACATGATTTATATCACCGTAATTAGATTCATTGGCCGTATTAAATAGATTTTCCAAAGATAGAATATTTGTATAATATTCAACACAATGTTGAAACAGTATAACAAAAGTGGGATCATAATTTGATCATCGAAATTACTTTTGTGCAGTGCTCGCATGATGGAATAAATTTCACTTTGTTATTATGTTATTAATTGGTATTTAAACTAAACGTTGTTGTTAATCTATTCTAAAGTCAGTAGCTTATAATTGTTGTATGTGTAATATAGTTAAATTAAACAACAAATTAAATGCTTTGTTTGCATTTATCCTCAAATGCCATCGGGTCATCAAATATCATCATAAATGCACATAAATTTCGCATCGATCTTTTCAGTATTAGAAAAAGAAATCGACTGAAGAAATCGCTCGTTACTAGAAGAGGCAGAGGACGCGTAAGAACAGCTATGCTGCAGTTTGAAACTTCCTAAACGACATTCCTCGACATTCATGGCACCGAGAGGTTGCATTTCATTACATCCTCAACTCGCTCGTACAAAAAGCATTTGCATTTATTTTCTTGTTGAGTTCGCCGAAAATTGTAGATCGTAGAAATAAATACGGCCGTGTGAAAGAAATTAGGGTACGCGAGCGACTAAGTCGTTCTCGAGCTGACAGAAGTCGTTCCCGTTCGCTAATCTCACGAAGGTCTTATAAGTATTCATTCGCGAAGTTATAATGCCACCGGCACCACACCACCATGCCGTGGCAAAGCGGATTGGGAGAACCGGAGGGTGGTGTGCAGCTCACTCGAGGGCGGCTCGTGCAAGAGGAGCACAACTAGGTGGTATCTAGGTGGCGCAGCCGCGACAATCAGAAAATCGATACCCCATCGTGTGCCGGCGAACGAAACAGGCCGTCTTCCAGTACGCGGCTCGTGCGCACGAGGTAAACACGGCGATCACAATCGGATCGACAATCGGAATGGAGTAACGCGTGAAAAGTGAGGTCAGCCGATTGCCTCCAGTCCGATTGTCAGGGCCAGCATCATGGTATGCTTCCGTGTGGAAGATTCGATGACTCAATAACTGCGTGCGACATCCACAGGTGCTGATGATTGCGCTACCGATTGCAGCAAACTCGGAGCGAACGGTGATAACCCGCGAGGGGTTGTACCGATCACACGTTGGAGTCTGTTAGCACCTGTGCGATGTCAAAGGCGTGCGTTCATCCCCCGGTAAATTACACTTATACCATTTCTCTCCTTGTATGTGCAGTACGGTTTTGTGAATTACGCTCTCGAGCTCCTCGTCGTGAAGACCTTCGGCAGTGAGACGTGGGAGACGATAAAGTAGGTAAAAAATAGATCATCTTCATTGTCTTTCATGTTTTTTTTTTTGCACGGTTTTTTTATACACCTACGCGTGCAACCCTCGCGTAATCTTTACAACGCGGCGCGGCGTTTCGCTCGACTACCGTCGGATGGGCAATCAAGTGTTGACATAGGTCAGTTAGAAAAAGAATAGTTTGTGAATAAAATGGAATATCATTTTATTACGTACGGTATCTATATACGGATATGTATATGATATCATGTTACATGTCATATTACGCCCACATGCATTCATCCAGATTGTTATGCCACGTGCGAAGCAGTCTTTCTTCGTTGTTTATTAATATTGAAAATTATAGAGATGTCGTTTTTCTTTGTATCATCCCACTCATATATATTCATGTATTATCTGTGATTTCTGCTAAAAGGTTTTAAAACATTTCTTTTAATCTTTTTTTAGATGCCTAATCTTATTTCACAGAAATAAAAAATTGTAAATACTCAACTTTCTTAGGCCCAGTTTCACAACTCATGATCGAGATTAACTCTTAACCGAGATTTAACTTATTTCTCATCTTTTTCCAATTTTAGCATTAGAATTGTGAAACTGAGTCTTAAAAACGTAAATAAATTTAAAAATACGAATTAACTTTCTTATTAATTATCGCGCTATTTTAATAATGTATTGTAAATATGTTGTACATTGTTAAATTCATAATGTCAAATTATACCCAATTTGAATTATTTTTTATTATTTCTATCGGTCGTCACTGCTTCTATTCAATATGTCATTAATTTAATTGAAACTTAAAATTAAATAATTTATTTCAAATTTAATTTATTGTTTATTTATAAGTACATATGTTGTTTACTTTGAAATTATTCACAGAGATGAATTGATTTATATTTTAAAAGTTAAAAACAATAAAATATTATTTTTTTAATTTACTATTGTTCCTTTGATATCTAACAGTGTATGTTGGTTATATTTCTAAGAAAGATTTCTTCTCTCTCTCTCTCTCTCTCTCTCTCTCTCTCTCTCTCTCTCTCTTATAATAAAAATATCCTGAAGCGTGCTTATTATAAATGCAGATTATTTTATGAACAAAATAGGTACCGTTTAAAATTACTTGTGAGAGAGCCAATTTACCCACTCTGAATGAAGTTTGTAACATTACCAGCAAAATTGGGTTGCAGAATATTGTTAGGTAATATCGGATCGCATCATCTGGTTTTATAATAACATCATTACAATTACGGAATACTGCACTTGACATATTTTAAAATATAATCTTCAACAATGTTATTTAAAAAGAAGAGAAGTTAAATTTTAATAGATATTTTAATGACAATTTTAATATATTAAAATTGTCATTATAAATTAATATATTGTAATTTATATATATATATATATATACATATATATATATACATATA
>NW_017304811.1:352617-367125 GCF_001594115.1 Trachymyrmex septentrionalis
CATAAAGTTCTTAATAAATTATCTGTTTTTCAAAATTTCTGTAATTTAATGCAAATTTAGGATTGAAAACTGTCATCTAAGTATATTGTAACACCTAAGTATACTAATATTTTAAATTAATAATGAATTTTTGTAAAATGGTGAATTTGAAAATGAATGTCGAATTTTATAAATGAATTATATATTATTTAGGAATTATAATATATAATATATATATATATATTTTTTCTTTATTGTTGAAAACTCTCTTTTACAATTGCATTGATGATTTAGAAAAGATGCAGCGGTTAATATGGAAGGACAGTTTCTGGTGCGGCAAATCTACGAAGACGAGATTACCTATAATCTGATATCCGCAGCTGTCAATAAACTTAGTACGTATGCGACAGAATACGAGATAAGTCCATTGTGCCGACTGATTCGGAACAGGAAATTTTACTAGACATCTTGTGCTCTAGATATTCCTGCCAATGAAATACTTGAATTGTTCGGTCGAATGTTCTTCGAGTTCTGCCAAGATTCTGGCTATGACAAGATTCTTCAAGTTCTTGGAGCAACACCTAGAGATTTTTTGCAGGTAAATTTTAAAGAATGCTGTTAATTACAGATTTCAATAATAGATGTCAATTATAGATTTTTCTCATAAGTGAGCAGTTTATTACATTTGATCATACTGGTTTATCGGCGCAAAAAAGTAGAATCTTATACTTTACTCGATCTCGCGCTTTAGATTTCTCGCTTTAATAGCAATTAAATCGTACGTTTCCCGCAATTGATACGTATCTCGTTACTGTAATTTATCACTAAACCATTTGCTAAATCAGCCACAGTAGAACAAGATATACGCGAGTAAAGATAAATGAATAAATTAGAAAGTCTTATCGTTAAATTATCTCCAGTTAATTTTATATTTTCTAAAAATATTAAGAAATATATAATTAAATCAATAATAATTATTAATTAATTTGCATAAATTATTAGTATTATTATAAAAATATAAAGGTAAGCATCGTTCTTTCTAATGAGGAAAAAAATTTTAATTTATATTGCAATACAACGATACTCTTAATTTTAAATGTACATTCAATCTCTCTCAATTACTCATTTCGTATAAAAAAGAACAGCACAATTAAATTTAACCTGAGGTTTTTCTGCTTTTTGCAGATTTGTATGCATATTATTTCATTTATACTGTGTAGTATAATACTGAGAATTATAATGTCATATAAAAATGCTTCAAGCATTTATATCAGAGTTGCTGTAAAACTAAATTTTATATAAACTTCTTTTGAATTTTTCATTTCAATATACAAACTGTACAACGTAATATTTATTATCTTGTATTTTATAAAAATAACGAAAATCTATTCAAATACACTTACACGGATCAAGTATTATTGCAGCACCAAGAATATTTTTATTGAAAAAAAAAAATATATATATATATGTATATATACATTTTAAATTCATATTCGATATTGGAAACAATACATGTGCGCACGTTATCGAACATATATATAGATACATGTCACATTGCAGAATTTGGACGCGCTTCACGATCATTTAGGTACGTTATATCCGGGCATGAGGGCACCATCGTTTAGATGTACAGAGAGACCCGAGGATGGCGCGCTTATTTTGCATTATTATTCAGATCGACCTGGTTTGGAACACATCGTTATTGGAATTGTTAAGGTATTCTATTTCTTTGCTTTCTCTGGTAAAAATGTGATTTATCGTTATGCAAGACTTGAGAAAAATCAAAATAGTGAAACGAAATTTAATTCTATTCTGGATTATTTCCTGAAAATACATTTAACGCTACAAAGTACACAAAAACTCAGCTCCGAGAGAGTTTCACGATGAAAACTGCAGCGATTGTTTTATATTTTAACGGAAATATTTTAACGAGAAGGATTAGTCGACAGTAAAGAAAGAATGATAGAAGAATTTTCGATTTATTTTTCTGAAATAGACCGTTGCGAAAAAACTACATGGCACGGATGTTGACATGCAGATAGTGAAAACTAAAAGCGAATGCGATCATGTGCAATTCCTCATAACTGACACATCAGGGCCAGGAGTCGTATCAAATCCTATGATCGCTGAATTGGAAACATTGTCTGTCGGTGAGTATTATATCACAGTTTCTTTCCAATACCACGTATCGGCACAAAAATCAATAAACTTGACAAATGACGAGTCGCAAACGTAATATTAAAAAATATATAATGTTTAATAATTAGAAAGACTATTAAGATATATATTACAAAAAAAAAGGAATAATAGATACCTAATGAATTGTCGTAGAACCAAAGGTCAGCCCAACAACGTTCTGTCGAGTGTTTCCTTTTCATCTAATGTTTAATCGGGACCTTACCATAGTTCAAACCGGATGTACCATAACGCGTGTTATACCTCGTGTTTCCAGCGGTCATTGCAAACTAAGCGACATTCTCTTAACTGTGAGTTGACGAGCATCAAACTATATATGTTCATTATAGTCAATACGTAGTTCATCTTTTGTCTTTGCTTCGTCACAAATTCATTTTTGTACTTCGATGTTTTTTATATCTCATTCGGACTATTGATTTTGAACGCTTTGCATTTTATCGATTAATTACACAGACCAATCAGAAAACGTGTTATTTTTCTTGTGCTATTTTTCTTGCGCTTGTTTTTCTTCGTGATACTGATTATTACAGCTCAGAAATGTATGAATTATGTATAAGAGGACTTTTGTCCGATAATATCGTTTCAGCATTTCATTGATACTGCATGAAGTATTGTCTGCGCTGATATCGATCAATTTTCAATAAACCTTCCTAATTATTCCCTGTCAAAGGAATTGCATTAGTACACAATGCCTGCTATTACATACATGCCTATAAGCACATGAATGTATATCAAACGCAGCTTATTGTGACGGACACAGAGCGTGTTGTCCGAGCCATTCATTTAATATAATTTGCGTTATTGTTCGTGCGTAATTGTAATGTTGTCAATTAGCTCACCATTATAATCCCTCATTTTTTAAATCATAGACACATCAAGTATGCTATTGCTGCGAATATTCTGACACGTAATTCTGTTTAAAATAACCACAATGTCCAATGCATTTTGATTGTAGACCAATTTAATAAATTATTACGTGAAATTAGGTTAATTAACTGTCATTTGGAAACTTCATAGGTCAGACCGCATCTGGAATTAACATTCGAAAATATATTGTCGCATATTAATACAGTATATGTGCTAAGAACAAAAAAAGGAGTTATGCTTGTTGATGCTGCCGAGGAATATTCGTCTTTACGTTTAAAGGTCAGTAGTCTATAAAGATGAATCAACTCAGACAAATTAATATCAACTAAAAGTAATATATTGTAATATCTATGTATTATAATTTTTCACTCAATAATATAAATAAGTAATACAAATGCATATAAACATAATCAATAATACAAACGTAATGCAAACATAATTAATAATACAACGCAATAGCATATAGTGCTACATAACAGTCATATTGTTGAGTGCAAAATTATAAGTAGTATAGACATTATATTACTTTTAGTTAGTGTCAACTGGGAAGAATAAAATACACGGAAAGAATAATTTTACTAAAGTATTTAATAGTCAATATACACAACTCACAATGATTTTGTTGGGCTATAAACATAATTATAGCAAGGAACTCAAGCATGATGAACAGTGCTACAAAAATTTTTAACATTCTTAACCAGTTTGAGCGTCCTACATAAATATCAACAAAAATTCATAATTTCACTAGACTGCCGAGATTAGAAAAATCTTAAAACTGGCAAATGAGAGACGTGAAAGGAACGGAGCGTGTAATTGGCTCTTGTTTATTCTCACATAAACCTCAATACTCGTGTAACTTTCACTGAAATCATTGTCGCAATAATAGAATTGTAGCGTTCGAATTTTAATAATACAATAAAATAATTCACATATTCAATAATTTCTAAAGGATCATACTCCATATGCAATGGTGATAATGACATTCTTCTACATGGTAATAGAAGGATCTTACCCATTACACGCTGGGAGAACAGAATTGATATCAAACGACTGCTAATCTTAAACATTTTTGTTATCGCTGATGATGGCTTAACATTAAAACCGCCGTTCATACTTCAATAAAATCGCCGAAGATTAATTTGCTAATTTCCTATCCTTGTTTTCGGTTGATAAATATTATTTTGATATTATTTATGTTACTATAATTATTTGTATTTACATGTTCTTAATAATCTATACTGCATATCTAATACAAAAAAATTAAAATGATAATCGGAGCCAAAATGGCATTTGGCCATTGTCGATTGGTGATACCAGTGTTAAAGTAAATTGAAACGATTGATTTTATTATAAAAATGTTATTCTAAATATACAATTTACGTTGCTTTATTATTATGCGCATTAATATTTCTTTCACGACTCTCATTAATGAGTTTTAAAATTTATAGTTGTTCTACATAAACGTATTAATAGTCCAATAAAATTATTGTCAAATCTATATCTAGCTAATACTTCAAAACTGTTCTTTCCGTGTAAAATTAATAGAGAACTTTTTACAGTTTAATAACTGTTCCAGGGTCAAATGTTGTATATACCTGAGACCGATATGGTTATTTTTCTGTGCTACCCAAGTGTTATGAACCTGGATGACTTAACTAGGTAAGACCCACGTCTTTCCATAAATCTATTAAATGCTCTTCGTTTACGTAATAAATCGGTATAACGGGATGAAAAAGTATATATAACTTATTACCACAAACTTCTACACAATCTCATCGTACTAATACTTGTTAAACTTGTTCTCCCTTCTTTTGCGGAAAGGGAAGTCGTATCTTTTAGCATAAGATATTAACCTTATTTCTCTCGGTCAACTTCGGAATCTTTTTCCGTTTGTGTTAAACGTAATTGATTAAAGTTTTTTGTTGACATTGCTGAAAGTTTTATACGTGACTACTTGATACGGTGAGGGGCGGATTCTCATTATCCCGCTTGACAAACGTCTCCATCGTCGCAATATCGTCCCGAATTATTCTTTTGGCTCCAGACGGGGTCTGTACTTGAGTGACGTCCCTCTACACGACGCCACTCGAGATCTGGTTCTGATGTCTGAACAGTTTGAGGCGGATTACAAATTAACGCGCAACTTAGAATTGCTCACCGATAAACTGCAGCAGACGTATCGCGAACTTGACGGCGAGAAGCAGAAGACCGACAGGTAAGGATCTCCGTCCACGGCACTTCCTGATTATCTTTGCCACCGGTTCGTCGTTTACCAATAATTCGATTACGCGAGATCCGCAACTCGTTCTTCGCAAATCGCTTTGGGAATCCTTCCGTTTGCGATTAACGGAAATGGATTTACGATAGAACACGATACCGCAAAATGGAAGGACTTCCGTTTATGCTCGAGGAAAGCAGAAATCTTTTCTAAGATTTCCCTCAACCGAGATTTGCTTTGAAACTATTCAAATTTAATTTCTCTCAACGACTTGCGGAAATTTTGCCGAGAACTGTTAATCCGATTAGGCAAAACTAGCGCGCGCGACGGGAAGTTGCGACGTTGAATAAAAGATCATCTGTATTCACTGCAGGTTGCTTTACTCAGTGCTTCCTATTTCGGTGGCGAATGAGCTTAGGCATTCACGACCGGTACCAGCGAAAAAGTATGATTGCGTTACTCTTCTGTTCTCCGGAATAGTTGGCTTCGGAGCCTACTGCGCTGCTCATACAGACTCTAATGGCGCTATGAAGATCGTTAATATGCTCAACGAATTGTACACGGCTTTTGACGTGTTAACTGATCCAAAAAAAAATCCTAACGTCTATAAGGTAAACACATAATTAATTTAATTCTTGCAATTTTGAAAACAGATTGTTACATACAGTTTTGGTTACAAGTATAAATCATCCTCAACTTATTGCATTTTCTTGGAAAAGGTGGATAACAAAATTCAAAAGAAAATTAATAAAATATTAAAATAATGAAAATAAATGTTATTTTTCAATTTATTTTTTATTTTTTATTATTTATTTTTTATTAGATATTGAATGTCAATTTACGTCAATTTGTGAAGATGATTTATACTTTTGAACTGTAGAAAAATTATATAAAGGACATTTACATGTTAAATCTTTGTGCGAAAACATTTTAAAAAGAGAAAGTGGCCGACAAAATTGCTCATGAATATCATTTACACGGAATCAATGACACTTTTGGATTTTCTCAGGTTTCCATTAATTTCACTTTTGGTCGATCTATAGGTGGAGACTATCGGTGATAAATATATGGCAGTGAGTGGATTGCCGGAACCCTGTCGTTGTCATGCACGATGCATCGCACGCCTAGCGTTGGACATGATGGATCTCGCGGCGGATGAAGTGCAGATCGATGGGGAGCCCGTGGTATGTACAAGCTGTCTGCACTCCGCTAGGTATACTTTGATACATGACTATGTAGCGAAACGCTTTGATCTGAAAAGAGTTGACAGTATAAGTCAATTTAAGATTAGACGTTAAACGTTACACGTTATAGCGGCTAATATCGAAAGAGTTGCTGTTAAAGGAATTATCGAGACAGTCCGTCTGATGACTTTTGTAGAAAGTTGAAATCTTCTTCGTATTTTTATACAGTTAGGCGTGTATGTGTGTGTGTGCATGCATGTGTGCATGTGTGTGTGTGTGTGTATATATATATGTATGTATATATATATGTGTGTATATATGTATATATATATATATATATATATATATATATATATATACACATATGTACCATGTGCACGAACCGTTTGCAATTTCCCGAGAGACAGCTGATGGCATGTCTTGCCACTATTTTTGTACTTCTTTGCAAAGAAAACTAACTTCTTTCTCCGAGTTCAGTGCAATTCTCACGTTTCTTAAATACTTAACAACAGATTACAGTTAGAACGTTACGTGCGATTCGCAATTAAACTCTGGAAAGAAAAAGAAAAAATATTGACACAATTTTAATAAATTTAAGTTTTCGTGCTGCAAACATGTGATATAAAGTAAAGACAACAAGATACCTTTTATACTGACATTACTAAAAATGAATAATCTTTTTATAGTTTAGATAATTAATACTATTAGGTAAAAAAATATGCTTATAGAAATTATTGCATGTATCGTAGAAGCAAGAGAAAAACGTGTTTCTTTTATAACTTCTTAAAAGTTTATACAGGTATATCTATAATAATCATTATTATATTAATCATTTTTGAATTTTTTAAAAATTGATATAATATTATATTGATTGTTATTTTACAGAAAATTACAATTGGAATACACAGTGGAGAAGTAGTTACTGGTGTAATCGGTCATCGTATGCCTCGTTACTGTTTATTCGGAAATACAGTAAATCTTACGAGTCGAACAGAGACCACCGGTCAACCAGGAAAGATCAACGTTTCGGAAGATGCTTATAGGTAAATTATTTTAAATATTTCTAATATATAAATATATAGATATATAAATTATTTTATATATAATAAAATATATTAAAAATTTCTTATTTTTATAATTATATTATATATATATTTTTTACTATATTATCTCTTTCATTTGGTTCTCAGATTGAACGAAAGTTACTAACAGTTCACTACTTTGATTTCCCGAACGCGTACATTATTACATTGTCTCACGACATACTTTCCATTATTCTTGAATGTCTTATTTCTGGTACTCGCATCGCGAGCGTATACAAGAGTATCCCTCACAAAGTTTTTCTTTAATTCCCAAGATTCATTAACATAGCGTCATTATAAGATATCACCTGACCTTCTGAACTTGACTTTTTCTCAAACCTTAGACCTTAGACCTACTTGAGCGTCTCGCGTGAGATTTCGTTTTCATATATCAAGTATTCCATATAAAGTCTGACATATATTTAAATATACGATTCATATCTATCAAAATCTCTGCCGTAGTTTGGCTCTACTTTCTCTATCCATATATTTTGCTGAACTATAAGTCCAAGATTCGAACTTTATACGATGACTTTAAACAACTTCGACGCGCGTTTGCATCTGGATTCTGCAGTCTGGATTCTGCAGTCTGGATTCTGCAGTCGAATCGACAGAAAGTACGTTTTATCGAATCACAGTGAAATTTTAAGAATTTACTGCGTACAAACGCATATGATAAAATATTTCTAAGATTCAGTGCTAAAACAAAATAAAACAGTCGATACCGATCATTCCGCGAACGAGTCGTCAGTCTTGCAGCAGATCCAGATAATTTCTCAAAGATTCGGGAATCTGCAGTTTCTTGATTCCGTGAGGCAATGCCCAATTGTTATGGAGGATCTCGCGGATTCGGCAACGGCACAGATGTCTAAGTTCCGCTGGACAAATTCCGCTACGTTCCGGAGGTATTAGATTTTGATTCGCCAGGTTGGGATACTGCTCGTACAAAGAGACACTGAATATACCGCTGTGAGCGGCGATGTGATCAGGAGTTCTGATGTAGGCAGTGGTCACAGTTCGCAATAGTAGCTTCAAGCACGTCAGCAGATGTTCCGGATAGACGACTTCCTCCTGTCCGGGTTGTGCCTCGTACTCGCTCAGTTTTGTCAGAATCATCTCCATCGGCGACGGAGCCAGTTTGTCAGATTCGACTGAAGCACCGTAACGCAACATGATCAACAGGATGTCCGGTGCGCCGTGTTGGATCGCGACCCTGAGAGGCAGAACCTGTCCATATGACTCCATGGTCACGTCGATGAAACGTCTTTTTATCGGCGAGGACTCGCAACGGTACTCCAACCGACCGCTAATTGCGTGATCCAAGAAGTACACGAGAGCCCGGATGTTCTCTTCGCGATCGTCAAAGTCGCACTTCCAGCCCGACAGGAAATGCGTTACGCGCGTACCGAAGATTGCGCCGACGAATAATCGCTCGAAGGTCTTCTCGCAGTAGAATATGTCATTTAACAGTCGACTGACAATCGTGTTGTTATGGATATCCCAATCATAGCACAGCTTCGCCGCTACGTAAAGAACATTATGAAACTTGCCAAGTAAACAGATCGATCCGTTCTCCATCATCGTGATATTATGATAACGCAGAGCTGAGAGAACTATCCTCTCGCATACGTCCTGCTTGTCGAGGTTTTCCGCTGGAAGCATCAATCAGGCGTGATTCATAGTCCCATCGGTTGTAAAATGATGAAGCAAGTAAAAAGTCGTGGAATTTATTCACGTAAAACGCGGGCGAGACGAAGATGTAAATTATTCTGGAATTCATGACGATGCGTTTGCGGCGCGTGGTATTTTTCACCGTTACTGCAACGGCATTGGCGAAACAACGAAGACAAATAGAAAGGATTAGGCACGGTTTAATGTAACGGTAAGATCATAATGGGCGGCGATATCTTTGCGTGTTTCAGGCATTCCCGAATAGCGCCTTGGAGACGGATGAGATTTAGCACGGATGAAACTATATATACATCGTTAATATCGCGGAACCACGATGGCATATCGTCTGCGAAGGAATTTTAGGAATTTTCTGTCGGACTTGCGGGTAATAAAATGACGTTGTCATATTAACGATCGATTTAATGATCATCGATGATCTCGACAGCGGCCCATTTGTCACTTACGCGTCTCGCGCGTAAACATCGCGCATATAATATAGGACATTGATATTATAAACCTTATTACCTTCTGCACAACTGTTTATCACATTCGTGAAATAACTGACCAGCTCGCGACGTTTGTATCGCGAAGCCAAGCAACTGCGTTCCATCTCCGAGAACAGTCTGTCGAAATAGCAATCTATCAGTACTTCCATGATTTTCGAGTGATTTTAATTAGGCAACGCGCGACACAAAAAATTTAGTGTAATTTCAATGACAGGTAAGTATCGCGTAACAGTCGTCGCAAACGTTCACGTTTTAATGGTTATCAACAGAAGAAACGAGCCAGAACTCACACGGCGGGGTTAATTCGATTAGACGTGAAATACGCATTTTAGAGGCTTCTTTGATGCACCCTAGGAGATCATCTACATCCATGCTGAAAAAAGTTAGGGCAGGCTTCTTATACTTCATATACATGTACAAGATTTTAAATGCGATAAATCTCTACATTGATAGAGAAATGACACAAATAAAAATTCAGTATTTTGAGATAATAAAAGGAAATTAATCCCCTAAAGATATTAGTCTTTAGATTCTTACATTATCTTAAAAATTTTTAAATTTTTACTTGTATCGTTTTCCTTTCAACGTAGCAAAATATTTTATAAAAAATGGAGTGATAACATATCATTCCTTTTTTAAATCCATAATTAGAACATACACATTCTACTGAATGACTCAGAGACTTTTTCTAAGAATTTTTAGAAGTAGTAATGATTTAGAATAATTTTATATTTCATAGTTCTAAACGTAAAAAATTAAAAAAAAATAAAATTGTATGTTTTTTAGCGTAAAAACATTTGTTACAGGTTAAATGGTTATTATATTAGCGTTAAGATCTTCACAAATGTTTATACAATTTGTTGCAGATATCTCTGTATGCCTGAAAATCAAGATCCGCAGTTTCTTTTGGAATATAGAGGTCCTGTCTCTATGAAAGGAAAATCCGAGCCTATGAACGTGTGGTTCTTGTCCAGAGAAAGAGAGCTAACATCGTAAATTATTTTACAGCAATGAATTTTATAGCAATAATTTCGAGAAATCATTTTGGAGATTAAAAAATATGAATGTAATAAAATTCGTATATTTATTTAAGAAAAAAAAGCTAATAATTAAGATAATGTTTTTAATAATAAGTCTGCTTTATTGAAATTATGATTATGCGTTTAATATATCAAAAAGTTTATAAAGAGGTTATCATATCGGGACATCGTCGATGTCCCACGATCGTTCACAAGCAAATTGTAAAGTCGAGTCGAGCGTCGACACTTCGTCTTCGACTCGACAGGCTGTTCAGCAATCGTGTACAAGGCAATCAAATATAATCGTTATTTATTTGGCGACATTACGGCGGTAAAATTTCCTATCCCGTTTCGAGCGACCCACGTTACTCGACAGGTCATCGATAACCGCTTTCAGCGTGGAGGTCACCAACGTGAAATGTCCTCTGCCCTCTTAGCCGCAAAAAAATCAGCAAGAATAACAGATGGATGGTCTACGCTGTGCTCACAAATAGAAGGTGTAACGGAACTTGTTCTAGTCACCTTTAAGCCTAATACACGTTACAAGGTCAATCTAATGGATTTTACAAACATTCTATTTGGTTTTAAGAACACTAATGATGTCTATTTCTGTCTTACACGATGAAGCTTTACATAAATTTAAAAAAATGACATATTAAACTATCTTTAAAAATAGTTACATTTATTTTTCTGTGCAATTGTATAGTTTCAGTAATAGTAATCATAACTGTGGCGTTTAATTTTCAAATTGTTGCTTTTATTAGCATAGCATGTAATCATAAGCGTGATCAAAATAATGATTTTTAAGACTAACGTATATGTAGCTATATATTAATATTAACTAGTAAGTGAATGATCATCAATGTGATCAATTTTAGTGCATGATAAGCATTATCCAATGGATAAGCAAAACTCATTGTCATATCATCCAACTATACCGTTTTAAGATGTCCTAAATTTATACACGATTCTTTAATCATTTAATATAAATAATTATTAGCTAGATACACATTAGATTGGAACAAAAATCCGTAGATCTACTTTATTTGTATCATGATTTAGAAAAACATGATTATCTTTTATAGTTTATATTGTCAATTACTGAAGATGATCAAAATTATATGGTCAAAACGTCTAGATTTTTATCAATAAACATTACATTTTTTACACATAAATAACTTTTGTCGGCTCTTATAGATTTTTCTTTTTACTCTTATAATGACTTTTCAAAAGTAAAGATTTAAAAATTTTAAACCCTTTTTTAAATTTAAATTTTATACGTTGTGTTAACATACAGTTGCTTTAATTTTAAAGTTCGATACGAACTTTTTATTCTTACTCAATATATAATTTGATAAAAAAAATTTATGCACATTGGAGTCGTATTCTATAACTTTTAACGACAATGTCGATATCGTTATACGTTCTTGCGTAGTTTTTTTACTATATGAAATATCTGTGCAACCATGCTATAATGATATCGACACTTTCGTTAAGAGTTATAGAATAGGGGAACGTCATAAGAACCATTATCTCGGAAATAATGACATATGACAAAGGGCAGGACTATTTCGATTTCTCTCTACAAGTTCTCTACGAGAAAGGTCGAACGCATCACTGCTATATTTATCATCGTTATCGAAAAACCGTCTAAACCTAATGTCTAAACCTGTGCGCTATTCTTTTCCTTCCAAAGAATGTATTGTATATATACCTTATCATAAAAGCAATTCTCTCTATAATTTCTCAGGGCATTTTTTTTTTAATATTAGGTTAGTGTAGATGAAACGACCGTTTTTCGTATTATAATATATTCCAGTATATTTCAGAATATTTCAAAAAAATTAGCGATTATACCATTCGACAGAGCAAAGTTTCAGCTTTAAGAATCTATATTTTTTATTGCGATATAATGATTTTTAATGGAGCTATGAGCAATCAAAGTTAAAATGCTCCTTTTACTTAGTCCGCGAATAACTCAGAAACAAAAGATCATAGGAACATTATTAAAAAACGATTTTGCAGGGAAAACTTCAATCTTTCATAATAGATGATTAGAAATTTCCTCGACTTTTTGGGGGGTACGTGACAGACCTGTAAAGTAAAAAGAAATTTTTTTCATTTTTTTTAGCTGATACTTTTCTATATGTAAAAATTATCAAACTCTCATAAACTGAAAAATATAGTAAGTTTTGAAATGGAGTGTTCAAGCTTTAAAATCCTTCTTTAAATCAAAATTTCGTTCATTTTTTAACAAAGTTACGACTTAATAGCAATATAGAAAAACGGTCATTTCATCTGCACCAACCTAATACTTGTGTAAAAGTATTTGTTTAAAGTATGTTAAGTAGAGATATATCTACAGAGTAAAAGATCTTATATATATATATATATAGAACGGAAATTCTTAAAAAAAATATTAAATCGCTAAGATGTATTTATGATAAGGAAATGAAAGGATTACTAGCTGCAGGTTAAATATACAACATTAAATGTTATCTGAAATAAATCAAATCTTCTATATTTTTTATTCTCGACATTTTTCTTCAGTATCTACGCACAATGAATATTACAACATTCGGAAATTATCGATCACGGAGAGATGTTTGGTAGATATCGAGCATGGCCTGCGGGCGATCGCGCTTTCCATTCACATGACCATTCACGGGGTAGGTACACCGTGCACGGATTATACGGCGAAACGATCCGACGAAGATGCTAAGGAGAGGAGCAACATTCTGTAGCATCGGCGGTGAAATTTTGGCAGGTGCATACAGACGATCGTATGTGTACACACACACACGCACGCACACACACACACACACACACACATACACACACTTACGGGCGTCCACGTGAAAGGCAGTGAACGGTAAAGAGTCAGGTATTTAAATAAGGAACCGGATGGTCGATCCAGCGGGTGGCTCGGTAGAGGACGCCACGACCACCACTTCACCTAGGCAGGTACCTGTCTGACGACTACAAGCCGACTTGGAGAGAACTCGTTCTCGTCCTTCCATGGTTCTCGCCTTTCTCCCCCCTTCCTATCGGCACCGCACACCTTCTTCCCTGTAGACAGTTTCCCACTCCCGCTTTCGCTATGCCCATGGTCTCGGGGCCCGACTCCAGTCCCCACCCGGACCGTGAAACTGCATGAGTGAGTGTCAGCGGCACTCAGTACAGTTACTGACGTCCCGTGCTGTGAACGATCACCCGTTGATCGTCGTCGTCGTCGTCATCGGCTTTAACATCCGAGTCGAGTTGGTGTAATCGAGTTTTACTATGCGCCGCTCTTGATACACATATGCGGTCTGTAAGTGGTGTTATCCTCTTCTCCACGGTCCCGAACGACCTGGTCTCCCTCTCTTCTTCATCTCACGGATGGTTTTCTCTTTCTCTTTTTGCGTACCAGTCCCGTACGTTCCATCAGTCTCTCTTTCCCCCCCCCCCTCTCTATCTTTCTCTCTTTCTCTCTCTTTCTCTCTCTTTCACGCGCAGCAGATAATCCACGATCTCGCATGGCCACAGGTGCGCGCAAGGTGCTAACGTTTTCTCGACGAGCGGAGCCGCGGGGCCTTACATTGCTCGGCCGATCGACCTGATTTGAACGGCGATGCAATTCGTCAGGCTCTCCCATCTCCGTCGTCCTTGAGTGCGATGGACCTAGAACACGATCGACGAGTCATGATTGATTGCCAGAATTTGGACAATTTCGCGGAGTGATCTAGTGCTTGTCTATGACGGGGTGCAGCCTTAATTGTGAATCTCAGCATATAAAATTAATTA
>NW_017304811.1:367225-381252 GCF_001594115.1 Trachymyrmex septentrionalis
AGAGTGATCTAGTGCTTGTGACGGGGTGCAGCCTTAATTGTGAATCTCAGCATATAAAATTAATTAAATTATAAAATATATATTTTCTCATGCAGGTATTGTACATTTTTCCCTGCGCAATAATCATAATATGTAAAATACAGTCTATCAAGATCGAAAAGAAAAAAATCTTTTCGAAAATCTTATCTTGAAAATAGTGAAAATCTTGAAGACATGTTGTGATATCAAAAATTGAAATCTCTGTCTCTTGATTATGTATATGATATAATTACTCTATGTAAGGTATTGAAAAGAATTGGTTAAAAGCATATAATAGTTTCAATAGTTAAACGTTGAAATTGGCGATATCAAAGAAACAATATTAGTTTAATATTTCAATGTACACGTTGCTAGTTGGTCGAATGTGCCGATGAAAAGCGGTCTGTCCCAACGGCACTCAACTTTGATCGAGTGTTATGTTGTTCTGTACTTGCAGTTGCGTTTCAGGGCGAACTGTCCATACTGCATTTGCGGTGAATTAATATTGCCGTAAATCATAATAGATACACCTGTATAAAACGTGGCCATTTCGGGAAGTAGCTTCATCTGCGTGATTAATGTTTTTTTATTGATCTACCGGAGTAGATGTATATAAGTAGATGTATATTTATCATACGAGAACCTGTGCGTTATCATGAAAACGATTTGATCACGATTCGGTCTTGTAGTAAAGAGAAGGCCACAGAAAGGAAAGAGAAAGAGAAACCCCGTTAGGAGAGAGGCTTGAGAGTTAATCCTTGAACTTTTCAAATTCCTCGCCAAGGTGAAGCCTATGGAGTGAGCCACGGCCAACTTGGTATGCACGTATGGATGAGATCATCACGATGACTGTACCTCCGCCACTATCTGCGAAGACACAGGCCCGGGATGCGAGCCAGGCCGCTCGGCAGACTGTGTCAATCCGGACCGTTTCCCCTCCCGTCTCGCTGCCTCTCGCCACCGGGCCCGGAGCAACGGTATTTGTCGGAGTAAGCGCTCCTACCGCCGATTCCGTGACAACCTGCGGGAGAAGAATCCCGGAAGTGCAATCGGCGAACGGTGGCTGCGAGGAGCGGAGCAACGTCGTCGAATCGTCGCGGCAGCAGCGGTGGCAGCAGTCGCAGCATCAGCAGGCCGCCCATATAGTGAAAATCAAGATCAATCCGGATGGCGACAAAAATAGTAGGGTGATATCGACCGTACGATTGACTCTGGACGAGAACGATCGAAATCACGAGATCGAGAACGGTGAAACCGCGCGCGAACGTTCGAGCAGACGCGGCGACGGTGCGGTAGTGGTGAGTGCGACAAACTTGGTGAACGAGCGACACTGCGCGAGTGCCGGTGCCGGTGACGGCTGTGTGAGGATCAGTGTCTTCAGCGGCGACCCGGCGACCGGGTCCGACAATCAGGAGCGCAACAATAACGACAATAGCAACAGCAGCGAGGACAGCGACAAGCGTAGCCAGGACGACGACAGAAGTGATAACAGAGACATGGTGCACCGCGGTACCACTGAAACCCTGAACTCGTCCACCCTTGGCAGCCGTTCGAGCGCCTGTTTCTACTACAATTCATATCAGAGCCCGTTAAGCGGCATGGTGATGTCGAGCGGACAATGTTCGCCCAGCGACACCTTGGACAGCGGCACTTGCAGCGACCTTGACGGAACGCCGCCGCCACTGCCAAAAAAGAAGAACTCCAGTACGGTAATCCTGTCCAGCAGCACGCATAACCGGACTGGCAGCCTGACTAGCAGCGGCGCCGAGGTTGACAGCGACGACAATGAGAGCAACATCAGCTGCGACTCCTTGAACGGCGCCGAAGTGAACGGCGAGGACTCGAGCGAATATCGAGTACACGAAACGCCGAAGGAGAATGTTGAGGAAACGGTGGGCGTTGTTGAGAAATTAGGCCGAATCACACTGGCGAACGGCGTCAATGACATGATCGAGGAATCGAACGGCGTTCATCGTCAGGTCTCAATAACGGAACTCGGTCGCGCTCGGCCATGCTCGCCGGTGTCGTCGGCCAGCGTCTCGCCGTCACCATCCGGAACATCGTCCTTGTCAAAAGCCTCCTCGACGCCGCGGGTGAGGAGTCCTGATCCCGCAATCGAGCAAAACGGTCAATCGACGTTGTCGCCGGTAATCAAAGAGTGCACATACGAAGAGAGGAAGCAACGGGAACAGGAAAGGATAGAGCAGGAGGAGTGCGTCAATGCCACTCAGAATCGGTCGACTGGTCACAAATACCTATACGAGGACGACAGGTACTACAATTTCCACGTGAACGAGTTGCGCGATAATAATAAGAACTCAAACGGCGAACATGGGGTGGCCGAGAACGACGAGTGTTTTGCCGGTTATAAAATCCACGACAAGGAAGCCATACGAAGTGCCAAAGGGACCGTGCGCGGTGTGAAGAATAGAGTACGAGCGGGCATCGCGACGTTCCTGCAGTCGCCTACCTCCAAGGTTTGTGTGTGAATCAATGGAATAATTTAATTTCTGATATTTGCGTGCGAGATTATGACCTATTTATAGTCGGTTCTTATATTTAACCCGGGAAGGTCATCTGATTTTTTTTGTAAACGATCACTTGGGTATTTGTACACTTCAATTAAAATCATCAATTATTAACATATTGTACATTATTGATTATCTTCTGATTTATAATATTCTATATTTTCTAATTTTCTAAACAGTATAAGTAAAAATCATTTAATTAAACAGAATAAGCATGTCAAGTTATTATGATAGTACTTGTAAAAAAAAATCTAAAAAAAAAATCTAAAAAGATTTTAATTAATATATTGTAATAGCTTTCTTATTGCGGGGTTTCAATGGAATTGCATATTTGAATATTATGGTTTGTTATTAAAGAATAATTATTAAAGAAGAAAAATATGTTAAACAATATTCATACAAAGCAATAGTTTACAATAATTTACATTTTTTTATTTATGTATTATGACATCTTAAGATGGTCTTAAATATAGTTTTAAGATATCATAAGCTAATCACAGAGCCATATTAGCATTTTAAGACATTACTTATAAGACTTAGAATAAGAAGGGACTACGAATACCGGTCTAAATTAAAAAAAAACCCAAATCAATTAACACGTTGAGGGAAAAGTTTGTAAACAAAATTTGTAAACAAAAATTACATCTTTTATGTCAGATATATTTTTATATTTAGAATTATAAATATAATTATTATTGTTATTTTTAATAACATTATAGCAGTAATAATTATAAAAATGGAACGTTTGGCTGTAATTATTTTACCATGCAATTATAATTATAATATCACTTTTCTCTATGCATGATTGCATAAGTGTATTTGTAAATGTTCACATATGCACAGAATGTGGTAAACGGGATGTATTTTAGGAAGTATTTTAGGAATTATTTATTCAATAGAAAGCTAAATTATTAATTTAACTTCAAAGAGTGAAAATTAGTTTACTGTGTATTTCGCGCATATGTAGAGCGATAACAAGAGAAATGTGATTTATTTCAGGAATATTTATTCAATAAAAACCTAAATTGTTTATTTAACTCTAAAGAACGTAATGAATTTACAGAATAATATTCATTTTCAAACGTATACAAAAATAGAGAATAGTGCGTAATTTTCAATAAAGGCAGTCGGTGGAAAGCTTTTAAATTTTAGAATGAGTACCGCCATATTGTATGTACCACTAAGTTTACATATATGTTAGGTCTACTTATACAAGAAAATAACTAATAATGTTTTATTTATGAACTTGTATAACATTCCTCTCC
Source organism: Trachymyrmex septentrionalis (assembly GCF_001594115.1). Classification (NCBI taxonomy): domain Eukaryota; kingdom Metazoa; phylum Arthropoda; class Insecta; order Hymenoptera; family Formicidae; genus Trachymyrmex; species Trachymyrmex septentrionalis. The sequence goes on from NW_017304811.1 coordinate 371,037, forward strand.
TCCTGTACTTTAAATATCGACCAATCGATACGGTAGTACCGCTCAGCCTCGTAAACGACGGGTCGATTTGTTATGCAAATCAGCTGCTGGCAAGTACCTGAAGTATGTATTGACGAGTCCGGAATCGGTATCGAGCAGCTCCGGCGCAAGCCTGCATCAGGTTGAACTCAAATCCGTGCATCAAGTTGGGTGCACTTGATTCGCATGGTCTACGGGTCGGATACGAAGCGTTAGATTTACAGTTAGATAGCCGTACCGTCCTCCATCGCTCGCCACTTTGAATCAGATGGCATGGATTGGTAACTATATCGTGCATTCGAATTCGCATTCCACACATGTTTTGCAAGACACAGTGAACTATGTCTTTGCAAATACAATTCTACACTGAAAGGAAGAATTTTTGGTATTTGTGACTACAATTACGTATTACCATAATTATAATTATTAGATATTATATATCGGTAATAATGTTAGTAATAACTAATAAATAAATCGTTTTATTTTTTTATTATTGTGTTAGTAATAATAACTATATGTATAGTTTTATTAACAATTATACATAATGCTGGCATCGAAAATTACTATAATTATAGTTATTGTAACTATAAAAATGATTGCAATTACTATAACTTAATTATAACTTAAATAGTTATTTTTAATTACCAACTTATTTATTGATAAACCTATACATATATAGTTACAATATTATTAATATTACAGCAGTAATAATCATATAGTTATGGTAACATGTAATTATAGTCACAGATATAACAAATTTTTCTCTTCTATATATTTATATAATCTTAAAGTGATTCTGGATAACTGATTACAAGACGTATAATTGATATATTGTGACACATAATTATTGACGCTTCAAAAATTGTTACTTACATTTACAGAATAAATACATAAATAAATATCTTGATTTGAAAAACAAAAGTAAAAACGTCATCGGCAACATAATGGACGTCTGCGAAGTTGCGACTTGTTGAATCGAGAAAAGAAAAAAGCTAAGTTATTTATCCTCATTTTTCGCATGGCAGCGTGTTAGAATTTTATGACCAGTCTGAAATCACCCAAGGGACTCTTTTTCATACCTCTGCCTCTGTCATAAAATAAATAATAGCGACTTCAATAGACAGGTTTCTTCAGGGCTCAGGCAGCCAAGTAGAAGATCGCGCAGCGATCTGCAGTGAATGATAATCTTTTCAATGTCCTTTGACAAATATTTACTATCGTCTTGTTATTGAACACGTTTAGTCGTCGCGATAATCGGCTTACTTGTGGCAGGAGCATAGGAGCTTATTTGCTGTCTACCGGTTATTCGACGTATTTTGCATTGAATTCCTCTCAGTTGCTGATGAGAAATCCGTGGCTATTAAGATCTCGCGAAATGGATTCCAGACAAACGACGTAATACATATTTAGTGCGTCTTTATTACGAAGTTTCCGGGGTTGCTATGCGAACGTCGTGCGTCTGTGACGTTCGTACCATCGATGCGGAACAGTTCGACATAACGGTAGATTCGATAAAACGATATTACAGCAACGTACTGAGAAACGCGACGTACGCAACATAGTTGAGAAATATTGGCCACGAAACACAAGCTACGTTACGTCCTCATGTTCGTCTTTGGCTCTTCATGTATTTCTCTTTGTTATCGCACACCCGTGCCTGCCATTCATCCATCTCTCTCTCTCTCTCTCTCTCTCTCTCTCGTTCGCTCGCTCTCTTTCTGTCTCTCGTGTACAGCCGAGCGGTCTATTTCGCGAAATTACAGAGACCGAGGGTCCCTCGCTTGCACGCAAATGCGCTGGCAACGGCTGAGAAGTAATCCCGCATTTCCTCGCGGCTGAATCTACCTTTGAGACTTCCACGCCTCGATTGCACTTTTCACGTACAGTCCATTGCGAACGTGCGATTATCTGTCCATGAAAATCGACGCTCGCAATGTAAATGATGACATTTTAATGAGATGCGTTCTACATCGCATGTCCTTGTACATAACTATTGCCAGAAAAGTCTATAGAGTGTAATATAATATAATATTTGTAATAAAATAATTTAATGTTTGATATCTTATTTTAAATGCTATTTTTTAATATATCTAATAATATTTTTTATTTCTTACTATACTGCAAAGATGAATAAAAATGGAGAGAATATGCGTTTCAAAGAAGTAAAAGTGGTTATTATAAATCTCCATAACTGCATATTTTCTTATCAACTTTTCATTTATTCATATTTTATTTTAAATATATAAATTGCTCATATGAGTCAACATTTACAATTACTAGTAAAGGAATTTAAAATTAATTAATTTTGCAAGTAATTAGGAGAAATGTAAATGGTTGTGATAATTAATACAATATGCTTTATGTAGATATACTAACGCATTCTTTGGAAATACGGAATGAAAGTAACACTTACACTTTCGGAATGTCGCTTCAAGCTCAGATAACGATTTGATTGATCGCCATGGAACATTACTATATGCCAATAGATCTTTTATGTGATTGATACGTTAACCGCAGTTGGGTAACTGCAATTTACGATATCGAAATATTATGCGTGATTTTGTAGATCGCGCAACTGATGTAAGAAATTTAATTTTACATAAAAAAAGAAATTAAGTAAGTGTACTAATATTTCGACCTGAAATCATAAATCGCTTTGGGTAAACCACCATACAACGTTTGTCGCTCCTCGCTTCTTCATTGCACGCGAAGATTTATCTCGATATTCTATACATTTTACCCATATAATATAAGGATGCATTGTACATTTTTCATTTTCCATTACAATTGATGCTTTATTTTCCGCTACAATTGACTTTAACATTTTAATTGACATGACAGAAACAATTTGATATATATAGAGTATAAAGCTTTAAATCGTTGACGTTTTCAATAGTATTGTTGCAATGCAATTATTAATTTGATTGTAATATTTTGGATAAATGTATTATATTTTTTGCGCATATTGGAATACCTATTATTCGAAGTTAACGTGTTTTTTAATGACTTAATTGCTCTCTTTTATACAAAAAATGTTTTACAAAAATGTATAAACATATTTTGTATATACACATTAATATAATTATTATTTTTGAGGCAAATACAACATAAATTTGGTTTAAGGGTCTGTTTTGCGACAATTTTCTCCTATTGCTTAGCGCTTTCTCCTCATAATAGAATTCTTGTGGTCGAGAAGAACAGTTGGAATTACAAATGTCGAGATATCATGCGAAATTACTTCCGAGTCTGAGAACTTCATTGTTTACATCATGCTGTGGTGATCTTGAAATTTTATGAATTTCGATTAGTGCCGAGACATTTGATTATTATTATGATTTAGCCTAGTTTCAAAGGATAGCAATGTACAATATATAGGAAACGATAGTTCTACTTCTGCGTAATTAACAGTTCAAAGCACGGTTTCAAATACCATCAGTTTCAGTAGAATGTTTGATATAATTTACATTTGAAACTGCCGTAACAGTATCTTAAAACAATACATATGGAGTATGTATCTGTTTCACTATGTTGATTGTTGGTTGAAACTTGTGAGCTGGCTTCAGTCTCCTCAATAAATTGAAGAAAAAAATGTTTTGCTTAAATAAACAAATAAAAATAGTTACATATATTGCTTCTTTTAAAAGTGACACAACCAAAAAATTTGATTTTTAAGTTATTACTTAATTTTATTTAAAGAAATGGTCAAAATATCACAATTGAAAAAAAGTGAGGTTTTAAGGATTGAAACAAAAATAACAAAATGACATTTGATTATGTTGAGAAAGAGAGAAAGAGAGAGAGAGAGAGAGAGAGAGAGAGAGAGAGAGAGAGAGAGAGAGAGAGAATATATTTTTTTTATTAATATTACTTAATTAATTAATAATTTTTTGTAAGTTGAAAAATAATGGTTCTCCTTTTCTTTAAATTTAAGAAGAATATTTGATTTTATCAGCTGTATTACTTTTGCCATAGAGAAGAAACGACCTTGGAAACGACGCATACTTTGATTATTGAAAAATATGTACATATAATGCATATATAATTATTTATTTTTTGCTTTCAATCGCATAACGCAATATTTTAAACATCTTGCTACCAAACAATATATTTTAATGCCACGACTTTACATTTATTGCTTCTAATTAATATTTAATATAAAGAAAATCGTTTTCTACTGAGTCAATCATAGTTGCATGTCATAGAAGCACACACGCCTTCTATATTAATCGCATGTCATTTCAACGAATGATTATAAACTGCAAAACTGTATACGCAATTAAAATGTTATACGTTTAATAGCCAGCTAATTTGTTTAGTAAGTAGAGATACACGCTTCGCTTGAAAGTCTGTATTATGGAGAATAGCTAGTTTTACTGCCGGCGTATTTAATTAAAGAATCTTCATAAAGCCGTAACCGATGGTGCCGTGAAATAACTAAGTTAAATTTGGGAACATTATTTTCGTGCGGAATTCAATAAAACAGTAATTGCGATTAATTGGCAATTTAGGTATGAATTATGCAGAAAAGGGAAGCTTACTACAAAGGGGCAAACTAGGAGAAACTTTGATAAATCGCACGTATGAAAATTATAATTTATACTTATGTTAATACATATATTGAGTAACTTCAAGAATTGAAATAAAACTTTCTTCTTTTGGAAGAAAACTAGTCATTTTCCTTACTCGTACACATTTTATCAGTGCGTAACTAGTTACATAATTATCCGTTTTGTTACACGTAATAACGTATAAAAGCATATGGCGCATTCAACCGACAATATGGCCCGTCGGAATTTCTCGGAATATGTACTTTCTCATGAAAGTGGAACAACGATAAATTAACGGTTATTCGTAAAATGAGAGAGTGATTGCGAATTGTTCTCGAAACCATTAATTTAATTCGTTTTCGTAATAACGTTTCTATCAAATTCCGCACATTCGAAATCCCGATCGCGTCTTGCTCTGATCAAACAGATAGCTTCATTGCTTCGGGCTTTATGCGCGGTATCGATGCACGTGTCTACGCATGCTGATCACAAGCTAAGTAGCATTACTCTCATTTAACATTACTATAAATTTTCATGAAGCTTGATTCACACGTGTATGCACGCAACCCAGTTCGGTAGCTTGGTGACCAACTGTGTGGTGAGGAAGGTGAAATAACCGATGATAAACGCGGAACAGATACGACCTACTTCATCGTCCGCTTCCGCGGGGCCAACTTTCTTTCTTTCTCATTACGAAAATTATCCCCGTGAATCGTATTGATTGGGCTTCATCTGTCTCTCGATATAATTGTACGCGGCTTCATTCGAACTGTTTCGTTAAATTGATTTCTGCCGCGCGAAATCAAATACACGTCGATCAAATATTAAATTGATAGACTCTTCGCGAAATTAAATTAATAGACTTCGTGCCGTCAATGAAATGCCGTAGGTCGCATCTCGCCAAACGATAATGGCCTTTTGAAATCGGACATGTAAAGCTGCAATCTTCCTTTATGTAAATATACTTTCGCATTTCTATCATTCGGAAAGTTCTAACGGCGTAACGTAAATGACTTATGTAAGTACACCTGAATTACTAGTAACTCGCATTAGCTTTGCTAACGAAGTGATGATGCCGACGACACCGGATGGCTAAGATGACCTACTTCATCTACCGATTTTACGAGGCTCCCTGTTATTTCGCATATTCAAGAGAGATGAATTTGCCGGGACCTCTAAACGCCGGTGGCAAATGACGGGAGGTCGACTTCATGAATTTCCCGGTTGAAGAAAACGCGTTAGGCATGTCCACGAGACAAATCGGGTGGGAAAAGAGAAAGCGGGTCAAAGAGGCCACCACAGCGACAGCAACAACAGCACTGTAGTAGTTTTAGCCTCTTCTTGGATTCGATCAAACATCTTCCCTCGTATTTTTTGCATTTTAAATTCGCCCTCGTTGTCGTCTCATATTCCCTTTATGCTCATGTTTTCTCTGCTAATTTCCTATATACGTTTGAACTTTTTTACAAAAGCTTTCTTCAGCTAGTATATTTATCAAGAAATTCGAAACCGTGCGGCGTGAGCTTGTCCTTTACTTAGCATCTTGTTTTCCAATTATCTAATAATAGGATCTACGATATTGGCCGTAACACCATTCCATGTGAACAAGATATAGTAATGCGGATATTAAATTTACTAGTGGATTATTAAACAAATACTTGCAACATATTATATATACATATACGAGTAATCTCATAATAGTTTCATGTTTAAAGTTAACATGGAATTAATATTTGTTGAAATCATTAATCATGATTTTGAATTAGCATATCACGTGAAAAAGCTATTATTGTGATATTATTAGCTATGGAATTGTTAATATAGAAAGCATCTCATGTTTATGTATATATTTTAGTAAATTGCTTTACTAATGAAATATTTATAAAGATAAATAAAATTTACACAATATAATTATTGAAAAATATAGCTGCATTTTTCTTTTTTGTGCAATACATAGGACTGTATTTACACCTCACTTTTATCAGTAAATGAGCGTATTTAACAAATAATTTACGTTATGTGTACTATAGAATCTCAGAAATAAATGCCTGCATTTATTAATAAAAGTAAAATGTGAATTGTGACTTTTAGCTCTGAAATAAAAAAGATGCACAGATAAGTATACAGAAATCTTATTCATAGCGTATTGAAAAAATCACATCTATAACCATATCCAGTTCAGGATCATTTTTTGTTTTGTTTTTGTAAATAAAAATAATTTTTATTTTAAAAGTAATCTATATATAGAGCAAGGATCTCTCTCTATATTCTCATCAATCATATGACTCGAACTGGATAATTGCTACGCGTGTTTTCGTTCAGCAATGAAAAATAAAAAAAACGTACTTCATCAACAAACATTACTCGATTCTTCGTAATTTGTAGCTGGTGCACCGTTATCAAATGATGAAAGAGTACAGGTATGCATTTGCATATATTTGTACGCATGACACGAGTAACCCAAAATTTGGAGAATTCCATCTGATCTGAAACCGGTTTACCAGATCTATAACGGAAACATAATATTCCAAAAGTTATAACGGGAATTACATATCACTGATACGTATATTCAGTACAATCTAGATAAACGTAAACGTATACAAGACGCATATAGTCTATAGAAACGCCGCGTTTAGTAATATATAAAGTAGTTTAGTAATACTAAAGCTAAGACTCGTTTTGACTGAAAATGGCTTTCTTCTCTCTTATATATGTTTAAAGATTTTTCGGTCTATTTTACTTAATACTGTAAACGTGCCATATTTCTCCGCAATTTGAAGCAATTGAACTCATTTCGAGTTCCAACATACGTTAATATTCTAAAGTTACACATTATTTTCCACTTGCCACGGAACGTGGCATAAAAGAAATAATGCACGGTATGTTAAACCGTGAAGGAAAAAACGCGCACATTTCTCTAGCTTAGAAAATTTCTAATCCCGCACATTCAACCTTGCACGGAATGCACGAGTTGCAATTCATTTCCTATTTGCCTCTAGCAATAATATTCGGACCGCAAACGTACGGACTTTACATTTAATTAATTAAAAGTCACACAAGCTTAATCCATGTGTAACTTCTGTCTGAGTATCCAGAGATGCAATATAAGATCTGTTTTTTTATTACTGCACTCTCTAAACTGGTACACACGATAAGTTGAAAGTGAAACAAATATACGTTTGTTTCATTTTCAACTTATTGCTTACAGCAATAAAAAACAGATCTATAATCAGCTAATCTTATAAAAAAAAAAAACTCTGACAAATAGCTGTTTTTCCATTAGAGCTACCTTGCAATTCAATAACACCGAAAACGACCTGCGGAAATGTTTCATATTGAATTCATAAATACTTTCAACAACATTCGCATTATATTATATTGCGATATTTACAATGAGAATGTCGACACGGTAATATGAAGCTCCTTTCTAGTCATGAGATCGTTGACATTTCTGCGGCGGACGCGCGGTTGCAATCACGCATAAATAATTGAGCATACTTATGAAAGTGCACTTTCTTCTTCGGATTCACACCTCGTTCTGATGGACGTGCGGCACCCACCAACTCTTGCGAAATGATTATTGCTTCTCGATACAATCATAATGCATTTTATTATCGAAGATGAGTAAAAAGCTTATTTCTCATCGTTGATTTCGTAATGATGTGTTGTTTGATGACGCATAATCAAGCTTGGCTACGTGTGTTGAAATACATAGAAGCACGTACTAACTGTAGAATTCCACAGTAGTTGAGTTAGTGAGTAGTTGATAAACAGGAAATGAATCTTTTATATGTACACTGAAAAACATCGGCGTAAATTTAACAACCATGCGATGTCTGTATAATCCTCATTGTATCGATTTTAACATTAACACTAATATGGTGAAAATTTATAAACATGTCGCATGGTGTTAAATTCATACCGAAATTTTTCACAGCATAGAATTTCTTAGAATTAAATATATTATTCATAGTACATACAATAGATTTGATGTCGATCATATTTCGAGAAATTACAATTTCTATCTGTGTAAGTAAGAAATGATTTTTTAAATTAATATAATATTATTTTATTGAGCTAGTATGTATGTGTTAATTCTTTATATAAAATCATTACACGCTCACTTAAAAATTATAATACTTTTATAACTAATTCTATAATTAAGTAGGATTTGCTTGTTAAAAGAAACACGACTGAAGCGTATAGATTAAACTAGAAGTAATTTTATAATTTATAAGATTTCAATAATAAAATTATACAAGAAGTGCTCGAGCAAGAAATCGATTCGGAAATTACTATGGAGATTACAAGTAGATCTACATTGAACATGTAATAAGGAGTGAAAGCTTTCAGTTTCAATTTCATTGAAATCGAACTTCAGCTTGTGCTCAGATTTACTTCGTGAATGTCAATTGAAAAACTCAAAATGAATTATATTAAACAATTCTAATATATTTTCATTTTACTTGAAAGTAAAATGGATTACGGCTCGGAAATGCAAATATAATAAACTTTTGATTCTACTTATAAAACGACTTTTATATTTAAACTTAATCTGTCATAACTTTTTTGTTCGAAAGACAGCAAATTTAACATAAAGGGAAGATGTTTATACAATATGAAAAGATATGATGATAATACGCTATACATCTCAAAGAAAAGAAATTCTTTTCAATAAAATGGAAAAAGTAGATTCTTATAGTATTTTGTATTTAAACAAAGTATAAAGAGCACTGTTCCGCATGAAATTCTCCACGGTATGCGATTGTCTGTGGTGTGTTTACTTTCTGTTTATATAATTGTTCAGATTGTAATTTTAAATGACGAGACGAGAAACGCGAAGTGGCGAATAGAAGTGGCGATACCAGACGATACCAGACGATACCGAGTAATGCGCTTCGCACGATTTACATTTTCGGAATAATCCACGGATTTCATTGAGCTCCTCGTAACTCATGCGGACCAATCCGCGACCGCAATTATACTCGATTTAATGATCGATCGGAACATGTGACGGTATTCCCATGCCAAAATCAAATGTAACCTCGTGCGTATGAAGTCGCGGTTGACATTTCGCTACATGAGGTAGGTCAAGCCGAACAACGCAAGTTGCATGCCGATATACGCACGTGATCTGCGGTGCAGCAGGAATTTGATCGAATGTGTTCTTTAAACGAGGAGATCCATCGATCGCTCGTCTCCATTGCGGACCTCGGCGGGAAACGCATGTGAAATTACGTCATGCTCGTGTAGACCTTAAGAGAGGAACTGGGCAGAATGCATTCATCGGACGACGGCACATTTGCATCGATTATTCCGGCAAAGGTCAGATCTCGCCTGACATCATCACGATGCACGCGGCAACGCAGATACAGTACTTGGTCGCACGTGCAACGAGAGAGGCACGTTCTTTCTTTGACGCTTTAGTAGGGAACGAGATTAAATCGCGATGATGTACTCTATCGAATGAGAAGAACGAGAATAAAGATTTCTTTCTTTATCCGCCATGAGGGTCACGTGCATCGTATATGTTCTGCCGGCCATTCTGCCGCGTGACTTTTATTATTTGTACCATCCACTCGCGAAATTTGCCATTACATAAGCAAAGTGGAGAAAAAAACCGAAGATAGAACGCGGTCTAAAGTTATATG
>NW_017304811.1:381352-382589 GCF_001594115.1 Trachymyrmex septentrionalis
ACCATCCACTCGCGAAATTTGCCATTACATAATCAAAGTGGAGAAAAAAACCGAAGATAGAACGCGGTCTAAAGTTATATGTTTCGAGCGTAACACCTTTATGTACGTTAAGCACTCGCGCAAAAGTGTTTGTTTTTCGCCGACGGGATCATATCTCAGGCCTGGCGGTGATATACGCTTAGGCGTTGCAGGTGCATGTGAGCTTTTACCTTTTTACACATTTGCCTCGGGCGTCTGGTCATGTTGCACCAATGTTAATCGCGATGTCTCCAAGAGCATGCCAATTATCTTGTGCAATCACAAGATATGACAACCACGGTTGCCATCTTTCGACAGTGTTTTTCACTGGACTTCAACGATTTTTCTGCGGGAAACCAACAACTATTGTCGAAATTGATAAAATTGTAACTTTCTTGTAGTGCTTTCTCTAAAGAAAACATCATTTATTCGATTTGGCCCTCCTGCTGGAGATTACTATTCCAAGTAACACTCAATTTTACAATAAGGTTGAGATGACATGTCATCGTGACTGAGAGTTGACGAAAGTTTCGCTGAATTTTATGTCAGTTTAATGTCATTTCCATACAACACACTGTATCCGAGAGACATTCTAGGAACAATCTTAAATGATCTTCCAGAAGACATAGAGATGTCTTCTAGGTGTCTGTAGGACGTCCTTGTGCTAAGAATAATATTGCGTAAGTCTTGCCAGAGATTTTTTTTTTTTGCCATTATTAAAATTTGTTCTGTTTTGTACATTCTTTACGTTTTCTAAAAATAAGATCAGAACTTTCCTACCGGAGATATCTCTTGAAAAATCAGAGGAAAATTTACGATAAATAATTTTTTATTACATTTTTAAAGATATTTTAAAATCTCAAAAATAAGTTCTAGTTCTCAGAAATAAGTTCTAGGTTTTATTAATATTTGTCAGATATTTTTAAAAATTGGAGCTCGCTTTTGTGTTCTATCAACGTGCTTAAAGGCAGCTATTATCGAGTGTAAACTCAAGGAAAGAGAATAATATTAGCATTTTGAGTTAAAAGAGGATCTATATCGTATAATCTCGATAAATTTTCATTTTTTTATATTGCAACTGTATTTGAAACTTCCGAACACTTTTTTTTCCGAGAAATCATGTTTTTCATTTAAAGTGGACATAATTTCTTAGAAATTGATAATTTATTTACTTCAACTTTTGCATATATATATATATATATATATATATATTTGCACA
>NW_017304811.1:382689-422769 GCF_001594115.1 Trachymyrmex septentrionalis
TTTCCACATGTTATGTTAAATTCAAAAATTTTGTTAAAAAATTGATACTGGTATTTTTTTAAAACACAGTACTATTTTAATAATTTATAATTACTATTCGTTTATTCTAGATTATATTCGCATATAATAATTAAAAATCTTTTAAATTGTTTGTTTCGGTTAAGTTAGAAGAAGCCGCAACCATATAATCACCAACATATTTTTTTACATTTTTTGATTTTAAATTTAACGTAGTAAATAAAAATTAATAAACATTTAGCCGTACTAAAATTAAAGTATATTTACTAAACATGTACAAGTACTCTTCAAATTCTTTAGAGTGAAATCTCATTTTAAAGAATAAAAATTGAGGCTTGAAAAAATCTCAATTCAGTCTTGAAAAAGAGTAGCTGAATTTTCAATCTTTAAGAGTGAGATTTCACTCTTCAATGACAATTCATTTCAAAAGTTTTAGAGAGTAGATGTGTAAAAGCGTAGATAAAGGTATGTAACCATTTTTTTTTAATTTTCAAAAATAGGCCACTTTTTCTATTTTACTTTTTTTTATTTCTGAAATACTCCTCCAACAAAATTATCAAGATTTTAGCCGGAGATTTTTTTCCATATGCCGAAGAATTGAAGATTCAGTCGAAAGACCGGAGTCTCCGGTCGAAAACCGAAGAGATGGTAACTGTAGTGAGAACTTGAAGATGAGCGTACATCGCACTCTGTATATATTAGTTATATCCCTTTCCGTTATATCCCTTTCTCTTCGACTCCGATTACAAACTCGAATCTCATTCTCATACGAGAGCGCGCCGTGAAAGTCGTATCGCGTATTTAGAGATCATTATTACAGAAATAGCGGAGTATAGCAGCCATTACGCCTCCCGCTCTCTTAGGAATTGAGTCGCACTGAACCAGCTGCCATTGATTCCGTTGCAATCGTTAACCACTCACTGTCGTCATTACGCCACTGATGTGAGCCACAAAGGCATTGATATGACAATAAGTATACAGATTAGGTGATTGGCCATTGAATTCGCCAATGTAAAAGATGTTTGACTAATCTGAAGCTCTTTATGTTAGATAGTTGGAGATATTAAGTAGATGAGGAAAAAATAAACATTTTATATCGCACACGTGACATCGTTAATTTAATTTCACGCTCGTTTAACCACCCTTCATAATAAGTATTTCTAGTCCGTGATGCAAATTATCACGTGACAACGAGCGGAGTTTATTATCCAAGTATTTATATTGGAAGAAATCTTAATACTTCGCGGATGAGAGTTGATGTGCTAATCCTTTGATTATGAGTAAATCCAGCCACGCGCCCAAATACAAGTAAATACGCTTTTTAGAAAAAAAGCCACTGTATAATTTTTATATTTTAAAGTGTGCATGTGTGTATTCATTTTTTCAAATAAATTTTTAAGTCACAAAGAGGAACTTTACATATTAACAGATATAAATGAGAAAAAAAGTCATTATAATTTTAGCATTTTTATCGTTTAAGCCACACGTTTTATGATATTAATTACTTGTTAAAGCGTTTTTATTTGTGCGCGTGGCTGGATTTATTTATCACTGGCGAAGTATTAGCATATCCACTCTTATTTGCAAAGTATTAAGATTTCTTCTAATAAATGCTTGAATAACAAACACTTCTTGAAGAAAAAAAAGTCATTATATAATTTTTATGTTTTAAAGTATTTACTTTTTTAATTAAATGTATAAAAAGTCACAAAAGGAAATTTTACGCATTGACAGATATAAACAATATTATGTATTATACATATATAAAATTTACGTTATGTCCACATAAAACGTATCTTTACGTTCCATCAGCGATGTGTTAACATGCTAAATTCCGGTCAGTGGGCGACCTGATCTCTCGTAACATTATCCCAGTTACGGAGAAATCGTCTCTTCGGCGCCTCGATTTGTCTGCATTACCGGCTACAATCATTTCACCTCAATTAATCGCTAGTTCAAAGCGTGCCGTCGTTTCGTATGTAACACATACGGCCAGGTGCAACTTTCATTAAAAGTTCGTGAAATTAGCTTGCATTTGAGTACTCACTAAGCATACCCCACCGAGCTCTGCACTAGGTTGTATTGCTATGAAATTCAGATTCATTAAACTACTCGTGCTACATTATCGGCTTGCATTACATTTTGTAATACATCGACGTTTAATTAATCATTCGATAATTAGATACATGATTGATACAATCTAAATCATTTTTGAAGCTAAAACAGTACCGTATATTAAGACATGTGTTGAATGAATAGCTTAAGACGGTAAATTTTTAGAGGAGGAAAATTTTAGAAAAAAAATCTTGTAATTGAGCATTAAAATAACGTCGTTTGTAGATGATTTAAAGTCACTAGATAGACAAGATGATTTATAGTGAAGCGCGATTAATAGTGAAAAACGATTAAATTTATTTTCTGTTCTCATTATGGGAAATATATTTATTATTTTCTTAAATTGTGTATTTTTGTTCTATCCATTTTGCTATTTATTTCAAATAAATAAATGATATTTTTAAAGATATTGAGAATATTAATTTTTAAATTAACGTAACTCTTAAAAAATTTTACCCAAATGACATCATGTCTAAAAGAGCGCAATATTTTAACTTATGGGCGCAAAATGGATTTATGCGGCCCTAAGCTGAAATAAAAATGCATTTATTTTCTTTAGTGATTAATTACTTGATAAAGCAGAAAGGGAACTCTGAGAGTTATAGATTATAGAAAAGGTTGATTAATTTACATCCGATCAGTGATCAAAGATGGTAAAAAAAGACATGTAACATATCAAGATTGATACGAGGAAAAAGATAAAACTGTAAGAGGGAAAGTAGAGAGATTTTAATAAATTAAAGGAGAAATAGCATATATCTATCTGTTATAAATTAATGTAATATCAACTTTTTAAATAAAAACCCGATACTTTCACATATTTTATGTTTCTTACACTTGTGTATATGCTTTTTTTCTTCTTTTTGTTACACAATCGTGCTGTTTCTAATTATTTGAAGATTTTATATTCTTAAAACCTTTTAAGCTATTGTACTTTTTTATAAACAACTTCTCAAGGTGCAACATACATTTTCTAGACAGCATAATTATATTCCAAGAATAAATATTATATATTAATAGATTTAATAGCTTTCACTTTCATATTTTTATTCTAATATATCATACAATACAATGCAATTTTACAAGCCGGGAATATACAATATGCCTTTTATATTATGCACTGTCTGAAGAGATCTCTATTGGATCGTAAGATTCATGGGGCGAGGATAATGTTGTGTGAGATCATCGCGATGTGCAAGAAGTTATTCACATCGTATGATCGGCGCCGGCTTCACACACGTCCTACAAGAAACCATAATGAATACCATGATGGATAAATTATTTTCTTGCAAGCATCCCTTTTACATGGGTCATGCAAGAAAAGTTGTACTTTCTTGAACCTTGCACGAAAAATGCTAAAACGCTTGTAATAATCAATCATCTCTTCATAACATCATAATTATTAAATAGACAAAAGTGTAATTAAGAATCGACAACACTTTGTATTTGTATTTTGTGATATGAAGCCAAAGAGGATATGAGCAACACGGATTTTAATAAGATAGTAACGAAGAGGCTGACAACGACTTCCACACTTCTGGATTGACGAGCACAGAAATAGATGACCTTATCTAATTTTTTTCGTGTGGAAATGAAATTGATAGCTATAAGAGAAAAGACACGTGTTGAGTTCGAGGCTATATTATAATTCTTGCCTTCGCTTTTTAAGACGCATTCAATAGAGATTCGAGTTATACATATATACGTGTGGCGATTGCCGATGAAGCAATGCAAAAACAAATGCACTTAACATCATGCGTTTTTCTTAATTTGTAAAACAGTATTAATTTTAATCGACAAAAAGAATTATGTGATAAATCATGAAAGCATAAAGAAAAAAAAACTTTCTGTTATAATATAATAATATAAAAATAACTTTTTCTGATATTAATGTAATAATTTAAATTGATTAGATTAAAATTTTTTTGAATGGTGATAAATTCTAATTGTAGCTTTAATTTAATTTACAAAATGTACGAAGATGTGTAAAAATTTGTTCACCAGTATAGTTTATAATAGCTTATAATGCGAAGCCCGATACTTTGTTAGGCCATCTGGCTCACGTGTACGTGACCGTATTGGTTCTGCCTTCTTCAAGACGGTGTGCAATTATGATCGAAGGCAATTACTATACGTGTCATTTGCGTAGGGTAACGGGTATCGGTAGGAACAAGTAGGTTAGCAAAAAATTAGTAATGGTTAGCCGAGATCTTTGCCGTGCACACTTCTACAATATGCTTTTATGGTGCAGATCACGCACCTGGTACGACAAGTCCGGTTTCCCCGTTGAAATACGTTCATTAGCAGTCGTGTCGAGCGAACACGTGGTGATCTATAATGCTGATCGGACGCGATTGCTCTGTATATGCGCATGAAATGGCCGTACCGCAGCGAAAATTATATCAATCTCAACGAATGTTACGAATTACTAGATTTAATACATTAAATTCACAATTGCATTGATATTTTCACGTTAAACTCCCTATATAAAATCAGTTCTGTAAATTTGGAAATATATAATGACATTTCGCTTGTTCTCATATGAGATTTCCAATAAATAAATGTAAAAGGTTTCAAAGATTTGCGTTGTAAAAAGAACAAATTCATATCTCAATAACCAATATTCTTCAAACAGTTCAAATGATATGAATATATTTTATTCGGTACGCTTTAAGTGCAATAAATGATAGTCTAGAGTTTTTATGAGAAAGGTATTGTAATATTAATGAAGACAGGTAATAATTTTTTTATATACTATAATTTATTTTATGTAACTATATAAGTTCGCAGTAAAAGTCATAAAGGACGCAAGATATTAAAGCATATCGATTTCGTGTAATATTAGATATTATATAATAGATACTAAGAAATTTTACAAATTCTAATTTTAATAAAACTTTGTATATACAAATTATGTAAATAAATAAATTTCAAAAATATTGACGTGGAAAAACGATTTTAAGACTGAAATATAATTATAAGAAAGCGATTTTTATGTTTCGTTATATCTCGAAAACTATTTAAGATATGAAAAATGTATGAAAGTTTTGTAATAAAATTATTTCCTTGTCAATAATATTTTCAAAAACTAAATAAAAAAGTATGAATTTCGAAAATAAAATAATTAGTTTTTAAAAATATTATTGACGTGGAGATAAACAAATTTTATTATAAAACTTTTTTATAAGTATTTGTTGATATCTTGAATTTTTTAAATGTAATGAAAAGAACCTAAAAACTGTTTTATGAGAGATGATTCTATCTCTTGAAACTGTTTTTCCATACTAACTGATATTTTCCAAATTTATTAATTAATGTAATCTATATAGAAAGTTCTATTAAAATCAGAATTTGGTACTTTGCAAGGTTTCCTTGTAAGTGACATGAATATTATTATATCTGCGCGATTATATTAGTACGTTGTGTGTACATAAATACTGAGAATGGCAATTACGTAAAATACTTTATAGATGAAGAATCGTTGTCGGCATTATGCGCGACACTGAATTACCTTGCCACTTTTGCGTGGTGAAAGCTAATTTAACACAATCATTCCCTCCCTTCCTCTTTCTCTATCTCGCCTGCTACTTACAGTTATTTCCTTTTCCATCTTCGTCTCAAGAGGACTACCTAAACGACATTACATAATTTAGTTGGAAAAGTATATTAAGTATTATACACACGCGCTCAAGAACCAAGCAATTCAAAAGACAGTTAGATTATTACAGAGATTGCATTCATCTCTGGTATGCGAAATTTTATACGACGTTATGTCATAACGTGACATTTTTTTTACGTAAATGATGAATTAGGTCATTTCGTTGCGAAAATGCAATTTATATAAATAAAATTCTAACATATATAATATATATTTTTTGTAACAGCAAATATAATAAATATGGTAATGTTGCTGTCATAAATATTACAAAAAAATATAGTAATAAATAATACAGAAAATAATACAAGCAGTTACTTTTCTTGCAAACTATCAAGCATACTGATGCACGGTGAAAGCTTAATGCTTGTTGCACGTGCCAACGAAATCGATTGTAAAGAAACGGCCAATGAATGCACGCATTACTGAGCAAGAATCGAAGTTCAAATAACTTGTGATTGAATCGTCGAACCATAAAGAGGTCTCGCTTCCATATAAAAATTGTTACCCGTGCTTATTCAAGACTCGATCACCGATAAATAAAAGGAAATGTTAAAGCCTCACGTTTATCGCTAGTTTTGGTACTTTTATTAATTCATCAATGTTATTATTATTCTTTGAGTATAATATCACTACAGAATCAATGTATAATGTTATAGGTACACATAACTAAAGTAAATATCTATCTGCAAAACACGATAATATTTATGGAAAATAAAGAAATAAAAGTTCAAGAAGTCATTAACCATAACAAATAACGCTTTTAGAAAGTATCTTGCTTATTAGTACATAAAGATATGAACACGATGTGAAACTTGATTATTAAGATCTCTAACCACTCATCACTATTATTTCAGATTGTGACGTCAGAAGCGAGAAATGATATAATAAAAGTCTCTTGAAATGTGTTAAAATAAAATGGAAATATTTTTCAATAAAATAACATTTGTAATCAATACAATAGACTTGCAGAACATATCGAAATTTTTCCTTTATTTTGTAAATAAATCTTTTATTTCGTCAGTAAATAACCATATGTATTTGGTAATTGAATTGTGCCAAAAACTAAATAAGTTTACAGCTATCAAACAAGTAACAATTATCAAACTATAATAATATATAGAAATAAATATAATTTTTTCTCTCTAAAAACAAAAAAAAACAGAATTTTTGATATATTTTATAAGACTACTCTATCGATTGCAAATATTGTTTTATTGAAAAATGATTTTAATATATTTTACAAGAGTTTTGATTATGTATTTTCTTACTTCTGATGCCATTTCTGACAACCAAAGGGTTGATTGCAAGTCTTCAAATGAAAATTATAAAAATGAGAAAAAATTCTCTAGAAGATATTTATAATTATATTTATAAAAAATAAATAAGTTAATTGATTTATTCTAGAAAATATTTATAATTTTTTAAATCAATATCTAATGGATTTGCTTTCTTTTAAATTTTACGTTGTTTATAAGATACACAATTGATCTTCAGAAGTCTTATGTAAGGGTGCGTTCAGACTATCAAACCGAATCGCAAACCGAGCTTGCGTCTATATTCAAAGATTCTACCGAGATTCTACATATCCACATTATCGAAATGAATATAGATTCATATCAAATCTTTGAATGTGGACGCAGGCTCGGCTCGATGTTCGGCTCAATAGTTTGGATTCTTAGACAAATAAATTTATAACAGAGCTCAATTGTCTTTTGGAAACTGATAAGATATAAAACCAGTATTTGATCATTTTTACGACATGCGTTTTATGACTATTCTATACGAAGAAACATACATGTATTGCAATAATTATGTACTGAAGTACGTCATAATGTGAGGCCATAGAAGTAGTCATCTTACTGTTGTAAAGATTTCAATACGCGCGAAATGGGATTTTAATATTTAATTTAATCTAAGAACTATTTAGAGTCTTATTACAAGACTTGTACAACGTATTACATCTTATTTCAGGCTTACGTGGACAGAGAAAAGGGCAGAGTAGTACTTTATACGACATCATTGGGCATCGTTAGAGAGACTTTTACCAATTGTATGAAAATGAAGCAGATGTTATGGACAAACATGGTCAAGTATGATGAAGCAGATTTATTCCGCGATACGGAATTACAAACGGAACTCAGGGATCGGACCAATTCGGAAGTCGTAACATTGCCGCAGCTTTTCGTCGATGGTCAATACATTGGGGTATGTATGTACTTTTAACTTAAACTTATTGACAAAATTATGAAAAATTATGAGAATAAAATATTGATTAAAAAAACATTTTGACTATAATCCAATACATGTTTTAATAAAGATATTAATTAAAAATAATTAAGACACGACATAATTTAAATAACAATTCAATAAAACTAGAAATAAAGACTAGAAATTGACTTTGATTATATTTATTAATTAAAAGAATGTTGATCAAAGTTGGAATTAAATATGGAAAAATATTATTGAAAATTAATAAATAATTTAATGAATTTGCATAAAGTACATTTGTAGCTTTGGAAGCGTTTGTTTATAATTAATACTTGTATTTATGTTTAATGTAGTGTATGGGTCTCTTTATTCATTTCTATTAAACATTTCTCAGTCCATTTTCACTTAATATTATTACTTTTATGAATTATAATTTGGAAATTGCGCATTATATCAGCATAAATTTATTATTAACTGTATTCTCATTTATATGCATGGTTTAAATCAGAAATTATGTTCTGTAGTTATTTTAAAATATATTTGGAATGTAAATTCGCTTTATACAAAACTTTATATAATAAAACGTGAGCAGTTGGCGTTGAACATTCCGTCATCTGTATTTGACATTCGTCAACCAAGTTGTTTTCTTCTTCATAGCAATATCGATTTCTCTCTCTCTCTCTCTCTCTCTCTCTCTTTCTCTCTCTCTCTCTCTCTCTCTCTCTCTCCCTCTCTCTTTCAGCCGTTTCACAGGTAGAATAACTTCTAATAAGAAAAGTTATATTGCGCACACTAGCATTCGATTACTCTACGATCCTTTCGAATCCATCCTCTTACGCTTTATGAAGAATTTGTACAAGGCCGATAACGCGTTATGCAACTAGAGATATTGGACATCGAGGAGGCCAGGAGATGGATGACGTGAAATGTCAAAGATAACTGTTGAATGAAAATTCGATGAATGTACAAACGAAAATTTTATATCAAATTGCATCTGTTCTACAGGTACAAAGTGAAAAAATGAGTAGTCAATGAAGGGCTTAAATTTGTTGTATAATAGAAATGATTATTTTTATAATTGATGAAGTAAAACATGTAGAATGTAAATTTATAGTTACTAAATGAATAATATTTAGAACGATTGAACGAAAAAAAATAATAAAATATTTTATTTTAATGAAATCCAATAGGATACTATCTTGGAACTGTATTCTCATATATACAATGACAAAATGCGATAGCGAAGATAGCAAAGTATTCTGTTTCAGCATACTATTCTCAGATGTAGTATCGTATTTCACAGATCTTACGTTGCATCGCTTGTAAAATTGTCATTGAAACATAAAGAAAAATAAAATAGACAATCTAGAAACGACAACAAGAAGTTTAACATATAAAACAAAATAACGAACTCCTTATATAATGCATTGCTTCCTCAAAATACGAATAAAAAATACAAGTTTTAATATACATAACTTTTCATATATTAATTATCAATTCTTTTAATTATAAATATTTATTTTAAAGTAAAATACGATTTGCACAACTAGATTATAATTTGCAATGTTATCCATCCAATTAGATATCAAGTCATAATAGAGAAATTACCTAATCAAGAATGAGCTATTAGGAATTAACGACACAAACAATCATTATCGCAGTGGTCACTTAAATGTTACAGTACTTGGAAATGATCACAGTAAACGATCGTTGTGCGTGTTCCCATTGAATATAGTTCGTAATTGTTCTCATACATGATGGTGATAGTACAAGTTCGTATCATCACGTACGGTGCGAGATGTCTTTATTATATACCTTTATAAAAGAGCATGCCGCTTTTATTATTGTGACATGATAAAGATCTTCCATAATCATGAACTTCAGTTATATTCACACGCTTTCCTCAAGGTGATGATGTCAGCAATATACTTCTATAAAATTATGAAAATTCCACATATATGTATATGATAAAAATGTTTATTGCTCATATTTTCAATGCGAAAGCGCTGCGTAGAATAGAATAGAATTCTATTCTAGCGCGCAAGGGAGTCTATTTTTATAACAAAAATTTGAAACTGTGAATTGTTCAATATAAAGAATTAAAGCTTTTGTTCCCTCACCACTACTATTTCAAACTATAATATCAGAAGAGACAAAACACATAAGAAAAATTTTTGTAAATTTTTGTATTTATTTGAATAGAAATATTTTTCAATAGAATAACATTTGCAATGAATAGAATAAACTTATAAAATATATCGAAAACTGTATGTTCTTATTTCAGGGAGAAATTAAATCACATTTATTTCTATAAATTATAAATTAATATAATTTGACAATTTATTATAACTGTAAATAGAGCTTATTTCATTTTTTATTATGTATTGTATATATAATTCATTTTCAGATATATTTTGTTATTTATTAATTAACAAAACAAAGGAGTAGTTTTTGGTACTTACATTTCACAAGTCGATTCTGTCGGTTATATATTATTTTATTGAAACATATTTCCATATTATATATTGTTAATAATATTTTGCAAGAATTGTTATTATATATTTTTTCACATCCGACATTACAATCTGAGATGGCAATTATGAGTAAACAAGAGATTTAAACAGAGAGAATAAAAACATTTATTGGACGATATTCTTAGTTGTAATATTATAAAAATATGTATCTCAAAAATTTTAAATTAATGGCATATACACAGAAAGAATAATTTGGCTAATTAAAAATCTAACTAGATACAGATTCGAAAATACTATTTTAGGTATCTTAGCTATTAGGTATTTTAGCTATCAAAATAATTACGTAAGAATCTGAAGTCTGAAAAACATTATTATGAAAAGTTTTAACATTCTAGTAACCAGTTTGAGTGTCTTACATAATTATTCTGTGATCCAATAGAATTACTTTCATATTTGTAGCTAAATTTTTTAAATACCATACTTCAGCAAAATCGTTCTTTCTGTGTATTTGACTTTTTCAGAACTCTCACATTAACTTCTTTTTTCAAGAATTTTTCTCAAAAACAAACATATTAATTTTTTTAATAAAAAAAATACTGGATATAAACGGCTTTAGCTAGAGTCTCTCTCTCTCTCTCTCTCTCTCTCTCTCTCTCTCTCTCTCTCTCTCATACACAATCATGCTGTGTTATTTGATTTTCCCTCTCTGCCTCCGTATGGTATCCGTTTCTCAAGAATTACTTCCAGCAACCGATAGTCGAATAGATATATGCGTAAGTGAAATGTCAAACTATTTGATCCAAGGCCATCGGAGAGAATGCGAGGTCCGATTGCCTGTTACACTGCTTTACGGTTACTGGTGTCTAGCACACAAGTGTACATACATAAAGCTACCCGAACTGCATTCCTATCCGACCGCGTCATACAATTATCTCGCACAAAATAGCCAACTGGTGCCGAAAATCGACGAAGCATCTTCGTTACGTTTATTTCGTTCTCACTTGTCATCAATTTGAATACGTTATCTCGCTTTCACTATTGTCCATCTTCGTATGACATCTTTTGACAGTTTACACGATACGTAGTGAAAGGAGTACATCGTCGCAACTACAACCGCAATAAAACCTCTATTACATTACATCAGACACGAGATTACCAAGATGAGTACTGACGAACGAGCATCTTCGAAATGTCGCTTCACTCGCATTCATAAGCGCGTCGTACATTCTACATAGAAAGAACGATCTTGCTGATGTAGCTAAAAATTTAGATATACAGATTTAAAAATAATTTTGTTTTTATTTCTATTAAATTTAATAAGTTTTCCATTTTGATAAGAAATTAAAATAAGAAATCGCTCAAACTAATTACTAAAATAATAAAAACTGTTTACAGCATTATTTATCATGCTTGAACCTTCTATAATTATTTATGTATTACTTTGGTAGTTTAGTTTAATAAAATTATTTTATAGATCTGTATCTACTCAAAAATTTAAATAGTTCAACGTTTTTTTTACACAAAAAGAGTTACAATATCTAAAAATTGAACTAGCCCTAAAAATTATTTTATTTACCATCAAAATAAGTAAATGTAGACGCTCAAGTTGATTGTTCGAATATGAAAATTGTAGAAAGAAAAGATGAAAGAAAAGATTGGCTGTTACAGTAAATTAGATGGTAAAATATGGTATAGCATTTTTAATTGGCTGCAGCAGCCAATTTTTGATTGCAGCAGCCAATATTTGGTTACAGCCTATTTGCAATGTCAGTATAGGATTTCGATAGGCTAACGCAATCAAAATTTCGCTGCTGCTACAAATAAAAAATGCTATGCTATTTAATTTTACCATTTAATTTGCTGCAACAGCCAATCTTTTTTTTCAGTGTAGCATTGTTTTATTATGCTTGTGTTACCTATATAATTAATTTGATGGTCCAATACAATTATTTTTAGATTTGTATTGACCTAAATTTTTAGATGTTCAGCAAAATCGTTTTTTCCGTGTATTAATTGAAAATTTTTCATTAAAATATTTAGTGTTACAATTAATCGTCTCTAAAATGTTCAATGATGTTTGAAAGATAATCTTCCAAGACAAGAGAGCGAGATTTTCTTCCTGTAAATAAATCAGCGGTGCGTCAAATCTGCAAACTAGTTATCGCGTGCCTCATTAAAAGCCTCATTAACAGCGGCATGAAAATGTATGATACGACCATTATCGCATGGATACGCATAGAATTACGCGTTATATATACGTGAGAAAAGCCAGGAGAAGAAATACGATAAAATTCTTTCGTTACAGTTGCATTCCTCGACGACAAGCCAAGAATGTTACATCGCCACGTCTTAAAACTCTTGAATCGTATGCCACGAGTTCCATCCATTTGACAGAAAGTCTTGTAACGTGCACGCGACATGTCGGAGAATTTCTGTTTACGGCATAGCCGTTAGTTAATGACGAAATGAACAAGGCGGAAAGAAAGCGTCGAACAACTCGAATAGTTTAAATGTACTATTAAATACCTACATTTCACAATGTTTTTCCTTGTTGCAGGGTGTTGACACTGTCGAGCGACTTAACGAGTCGGGAGAACTACGTCGCATACTGGAGCCTTATCAGGTAAGCTGATTTTGTCAGGTATGATAGAATATCCTAGTGCACATATTCGCAATATCCTCTTCGCCTCGAGATGCACTTCAACTTGGATATGCCATTCGCTGAAGCATGGAATTAATAATTTATCAAAAATCATTTCTGCGCGCATTTTAAAGGACTACATATAGTATATAAATTTACACAGAATCATACAAATATTTAAGATCCAGTTAGACCGTTTAAGGCATTGATTTCTATAGGTTGTATCATATATACTATCCTATAAGATATTATAATATATTGTTATCGTTGGAGTTTATCGATTAACATTTCTTACGTTGCGCACTTATGCTAAGTGCATTTTTTGCGTTTGTTGTAGCAATCTGTCTTCAAATCTGCACGAGTATGTAACAAATACGATCAGACACTAACTTTAACATCCAGAAATTATGACGCATTAGTTAATAGACTCGCATAAAGTTTCATAAGCTGGCGTATTCAGGTAAAACCATTTGAAGCGGAGAAACGGCTATACATAACTTCCGCCTGCATTTTAAATTTAGATTACTCTCATTGAATTTTTAGTTCCTGACGTCAAATGTAGGTAATAATATCGAAATATAATTATATACCTTTGTAACAATTCAGTGGAGACTCGAATTAATTACATCAGCGTTATATTGGAAAAAAATAGCAGTTCGTAATTTTATAAAAGGAAACTTATGTAACAAGATGTATTTTTAGATAGCTGATTCGAAGCTTCCAAGCAAGTAATAAAAATACCCAGTATTCAGAGGGAATGAAAAAGATTCGATATTGTCTCTATCTAGGATTTACACGCTATCCAATATCGAGATTCGAACGATTCGCATGATCGCGCTATACGCCCGCGACGCGTTTATTTCCACGCAGAATCTAAAGTAGACAGAACAGCCGAGTGTGATGAAACGTATATACAAACAACACAAGTAGTTACAAATGCAAGGTTGTACGATCCTTTCACTTTTATCTGAAGTACATGCCTCTCTCTTTCTCTCTCTCTCTCTCTCTCTCTCTCTCTCTCTCTCTCTCTCTCTCTCTCTCTCCATCTAACCACCCACCTCCTTTTCCATCGTGATCATAAATTTTATCGTGCAATTCAGGTTTACCTTGCTACAACTAAAGGTCGTTTACATCTATGCGATATACCATTGTTATTTCTATGTCACATACCAATCTTGTTGCATATATAAACTCTTTAAATCTGTATTTGTATAACAATTTTATTTACATCGATAATTTATTTAATAATTTGTTTAATAGTTTTATTAATATAAATTTTTTATTCAATACAGAGATAAAAGTTTGAAAAAGAATCTAAAATTAATTTGGATAAATGTGTACCAAAAATTTATGAGACGTAATATTTCTAAGAACACAATATATTAACAAAATAAAATAGAGTAATTTTCGTTGAAATATATTTAATATGCATAAAATAAAGAAAAAAGATTAATAATATATTAATGTTTCTAGACTTATATATAGTGCATTTCTTTTTTTATCTCTATACATGTTAATCTCAAATACATCATGTTTGGCGAAATATTTACATTTAAACAAGTTTAATATTCACCTAAGAGCTAGTCATTATTCCATCCGAACTCATTATGCATTCCACTAAAGATTGATTTACATTTTAGGTATTAGACTTGCAGTTAGTAACAAGTAAAAGTGAAAGTGAAAACTACAGTTTTGTAATGAATAAGGTTCGCGATAGAAGATTCTGTTCGAACATATTGTTGTCACATGGAATTTATCTAAGGAAATCCGAAGGAATTCCGCTGAGGGAATCCACCTGCTCAAATCATTTTTCTTATTCTTAACGACCATCTACTAACTTATATCTCTATTAATTTAATTGTTAAAATGCTATTAGATTGTTTTATGCTAATAAATTGTATCGGTATTTTCAAATTTGTAAATCTTTTATGTGACAAAAGACTTTAAAGAAAGATAATGGAGACACCGGTAATCTAAAGGACTTAAAACATCGAATAAGGAAATAATATACTCTACAAAAAAGGCCAGTATTCTGAGCTGGTTATTATATTTAAGACCGTCTTAAATATGTTCTTAAGATGTCATAAGCCAATCACAGAGCCGTATTAAGACATTACTTAAGACGATTTTAAAATAAGAATGAATTATGAATACCAGTCATAATGTTTGTCTTTTTTATATTATCTGTTTTGATTATATACCGTAGTTTAAGATATTGAAACGTACTTTGTAATAACAACTACAATTTCATTTCCCCGAGAATAAGATTCTCTTGCCTTAATAAGGATAAATTTCAAATTAAGGATATTTTTAATTATTTTATCACAAGCTTAAGCCACTTCTAATTTATTGGATTTATAGATTGGCAAAAAACAATGCAATTCGCAATCATGTAGTAAAAAAGGATATAATTGTAGTTTAGTTTTCAATTTAATCAAATATATGGTTACAATTTATTGAGATATTTATATACTACTCAATATTTCTATTAGAGTGATCTGACATTTCTTTTCTCCTTCTTCATAGTTTCCCCTTTTTCTCTTGAATTTTCTTTAAATTTCAGATGACATGGTTAATATACGCCAACATTAGCAAACACACATGATTAATTAATAATAAAACATGCATAATTATCTATTTCTATATATAAATGTAGGCTAATATTAAGCAAATGTAAAGTTTGCGTACATTAGCCGTGTCATCTGGAGTCTCCTTAATGCGCTACATTGAGAGAAAGATAGCATTTGTAACTATAATAATATGATAAAATTATTATAACGGAAGCTTTATTTTTAAGTCATTACTGCTATAATTTTAGTAATAATAATTATATTTATAGTTCTATAAAAAATAATATATGGTTGTCACTAAAAATAATTATAAATTATAATTAGATTATGGTAATTGCAGTCTTTTTTTTCTCAATGTAATAAAAAATGTTTCCGCAAATAGTCGTGTGCTGCTTCAGTACAAATCGTTATACTAACTAAGATCTACCTGTCATAATGAAAAATTATCATTAGTTTTGTAATGTGCTTAATTCAACATTATGAAACGTTTGCGTTTCAGTGTAAAGATGCATGCGCTGTTTGTACTTATTGCGGTGGATTCCAGCGACTGCTATGTCCCATCTGTCACGGCAGCAAGAGATCCGTCCATCGTAACGAGTTCACCGTGGAATTCGTCGCCCTAAAGTGCGCCAAATGTGACGTTTTCGGTATGATACGTTGCCCGCATTGCTGAAGGAATTCCGCTGAGGGAATCCACGTACACCTGCTCAAATCATTTTTCTTATTCTTAATGACCATCTACTAACTTATATCTCTATTTAAGGTGCTACGAGAGTATATTTTATGCTATGCTTTAAGCAAAGGATATACACGAAACGCATACAGACACTAACTAATTGCGCGCTGTCACTTGTTGTAGATATTGGTTAATAAAACTTTGTGTAAAGTTTTGTAATCTTGTGTACATCATTAGAACCTCTTTCACAATCCGAAAAAATTGTTTTCAAATATCCTTTTCTATATATACCTATTCTCCTGATGAAAATAAAATTATGTTACAATTTTCGGTCTTTATTTTCGTTTGTTCACAGGATAAGATCGATGATAAGGTTGATGATATCGCAGGATTAGTTGTCCTCCAGTATTCGAACTTGTCATAACAAACCGATTGATTTAGAATAACGAACGTACTTCCACTTTGTCCATGAGCTAATTAAAAAGATACGAAACACAGCAGCGTGTGCTGCTGTTACCTTCACATTTGACACGTTATAATTATTAAATGTAGCACAAGAGGAAACGTCTTTTAATAGAAAGATACTACAGTTATTATTTTATCTTACTTAACATTTCATCTCCATATAAAATATAAATAATTTATTCTTGTTTCATATTCTTTTAGAAAGAATCATGTCTCAATTTATATATATATATATATAACACGATATAATTACTCATATTCACTTACATTTATTCACAAATATTCAATAACATTTACGAAGCGACATTAAGTAAAAGCAAACGTTCTCATGTATTTCTAATTATAAGTGAAAATTGTTTGGAAACAATGACGACGTTTTCGAGAGTAGATTGAATTGAAGCTTGACCGCTTGGTTAAATTAATAACAATAGTGGAACTAATAATATAAGCGATCATTGTAAAACTTTAATATAAGTACTCTCAAAAACGTCATTATTGTTTTTAAACAATTTTCACTTAATTGGAGAGAGAGCGAGGCAGAAAATATATGTAAGATAATGAAACTTTCTAAAATAATGTGACAAATAAATAGATTATTTATACTTTCAGATCAGATACTAATTGTAAATGAGATAAAAAAATACCATATCTCTGAAGCAATATTATTGTATTTAAGTAAAAAACGTATAAAGAGAAAGAAAAATATACGATAGAGAGATATCAGAAAGCGCGCTTGCACGACGGTAATCTACTTTTATAATGCTATATTTTGTTCTGTCAAGCGTGTAGAGAAAAGTATTCTCACGTTTTGAATTTGAATCAATCGGAACGAGCGCTTTATGCTCTATCGCATTTAATTATCTGCTGTTCAATTATATAGTAAAGTAAGTCAAGATGCTTTAGATAAGTAGAGCAAGGCGAATTACTGTGAAATAATCGTTGCTTGTATTTATTCACAAATATTAATTAGCATTAATGTAATAATTACGAAGCAACATTAAGTAAAAACAAATGCTATACGGTTTATGTACAATTTACATCTACATACTCGTATATGTATTTTTACTTATTGATGTCTCTAGAAATCGAAATCCCTAGCTCAACTATATAATTATTTTTCATTTTTGTGCTATTAAAATGCAATCATATATCAGCCTGTATAGTATACTTATTTTACTTTCTTTAAAGATACACATTTATTATATGCAGTTTCAGTTTCCCGATAACACGCGGTCTCATAATTTAACGTGAACCGCGTTAAAAGCAGTCAAACATGACATCGGATTGCTTATCTTTATTTATACAACAAACTAAATCGATACTACTACTGCAGAAGATGTCTACTACAAGAAAATGATTGACTCAGAGTCTTATCTCAAGTTAATCGGAAGAAAAATAATTCGTTTAAGATAATTATATAAAAATGAATTTTAAATTTTAACGTACATTTTTTAAATTAATTTTTAAAATAATTTAAAATAATATTTATTGCCAGTTTCTTCCGTTGATTGAGTTTGGAAATTTTTCTGTGGTCCTAAACAATAATTATTTCTAATCACATTACTATGAGAGTAAATTTATTCGCTTGGTGTGTTTGATTTAGATGTAAGAAATTAAAAGCAAGTTTGCATCCCTTTTCTGAACGCTATTCCGTATAATGTACATGTTCTGAAGAGACTATAATGGAAGTAGATATACAAGCAATTTAAATCGATCGCTATTTCTTTGCGTACTTTTACATATTCAGAAACTGATGAGCATGAGATGCACGTTGTAGGATGAATATAAAAATAAAGGTACATAAACGTTTCAAAATTTATATTTCCAGGAAGATTATCTCTCTGACATTATGTAAGTTTTTTTTTTAACGCGTGGACTGAGATATAATCAACTGTTTCAATATAGATGTAGAGTTAAAACAGCAATCAATAAATCCTTGTACGCAACAATACAAAAAGTTAATATTTATATTTTATAATTTTCAATACTACTTTTAATACTTGATTTTTTGTAAAATACGCTTAAACGCTTTTATTACAATTTTTTATGTTGTACAACATTTGATCTTCAAATTTATTTCCATATATTGACCATTGTAATAAAATCCATGTATTATTGTAATAAAATGCAGACGAATACATTAAGCGCGATGTTATAATAAATCTATAATAATTTTATAATTTTGGTAATATAATACTTTAATATTACCGTATAAATTGCGTGTCTCGTTACAAAATGCGATTTATGTTACAAGGTTACAAGGATGTATTACGAAATAAATAATCATGGATGCCAATAATCATGCCAACACCGTCGAAAGAACATAAGCTGAGTTCTTTTCGAGACGAATAGAATTAAAGATTGTCTGATAAGTACGTGATGTAATTTGCTAAGTCCTTGAAATCGGCATACTCATTCAGCGTGAGATAATCGAGAATAGTCTTGATCTAGAATTCGCATTAACAAAAGTGGGATACCAGACAAAAAAGCAGTCAAGTGAAAATGATAGTTTGCAACATAGCGTTAAATGCAACTAGTCTCACATTGAGTATATCTAGCACGTGCGATTCTTCTACGCAAGGTCTCTTATAATTTCATAACAGGAACGTTAATATATTTATATTGCGTTCTATTAAGAGCGAAATTTGAGAGAGTTAAATGTTGCGTACAAACATGAACGCGGAAGTGTCGATTTAATCGACTTAAAATCATGGGATAGTCCTTTTTTTCTGCTATTATAAAAAGAATACAAAGTCAATAAAGTTTTAACGTGCTGATGATAACTACGTGTGATCGCAGTTATTAATTTAATTAGATTTTATTTATCCTCAAAGATATTAAATATTTATTACTTTTTTTTGAAATTGTTAATAATTTCTTTTTCTATTACACATACACACACACACACACACACACACACACACACACACACACACACACACACACACATACACAATTTAATATTTGCAGAATAAGAATTTATTGTATTGTATTATTAACAATAATAATAATTTACGTGTTAGGCGGATTTTAATACAATTCAAAATATTGAAAATCCGCTATTTAAATATATTCGTACAAGAATAAATATTTGCGTATCAATGCATATTTGTATTAAATTAATTAGAATTTGTACAATATTTTCTTTCTTTTTATTAGCATGTATCCTACACGTTTAATAAATGTTTAATGAATATTACATCATTTAATATATATTTGACTATTATATACACACGTTGTATAATATAACATAAACTCAAATATTATAAATTTGAAGTTAAGACTTCAATCTTTTTCATCGAAAAAAATGATCAATTTATTCGAACATAACAGAAGTTCTAAAGTGCTGTCGTCGTGTAAGTGCATACAACGTGAGATATCTATGAATGCGATTCCACTTGTATGTATAGAAGGACGATTTGGAGAAGAAGCGAAAAGCCTTTAGCTGCTATTACAGGCGGTGCAATAAAATGGAAGAGAGCCCGATGACGCAGGTGTCGCACACTTGCAAACGAAGGTCCGGAGTCGGACGGAGAAGAGTATCAGAACGTTAAGGTGGATGCTGGATTACTTAAGACACCGTAGCGTAGATAATAGCAGAGCCGGGATTCAGAGATCACTAGCGCGAGAGCATTACGAAGGATGTGATTTAACGATCGCCTTTTGCAACGAGGCATACCGTACCAGTCGTGGGAGATTTCAAGGGCAAACACGTGTTGCAAATGCGACGTAGATTTTCGGCGAATATATATATATATATATGCGTAGGGATACGTTCGAGCTTTATGTGCGTAACGACGCTACTCGATTTTACAAGTTTATGAAAAAAAAAAGAGCTTGGGGTCATGGAAAATAGAATGACATATTTTCTGTTTATTCAAAAAGTATCAAAACACAGATGTTTACTGCAAATGACGTAAAAAACAGAATAAAGAGAATATTTTTAGAGTAGAAAAGAGTGTGTGGGAAATTTTATAATATGATACTATTCCACTATTATCTTGTCTATAATTTAAATAAATAAATCTATTCTTAATAATTATATATATTTTTATATAATATTTCTCTCTTTCTCTCCCTTTTTCCTCTCTCTTGATTTCTCTGAATTGTTAATTATGCATAAATTAAATTCATATTTTCATGCTTTGACAAGAATAATTGCAAGCCGGTGACAATGACAGGACATGACAAAACGTACAAATTAATGAGCTGAAATAAAACGTAGATGGTGAAAGGAAGGAAAGGAAATTGGAGAAGGAATAAGAGTAAAAGAGAGAGAAGAAGAGCGCGTGATGACGGAGCGCAAGAGGGAAGTATTATCCGGCACGAGTAACCAACGGAGACCTTCACCGAGACCGAGGAAGGTCGACATTGCCCTGTGCCTGTGCTGTGTGCTCGTAGCACCCCTCCCCATAGTAGCGGCAGGCAGGAGCACCCTCGATAGTATCAACCATCATGAGCAAGAGCAGCGGCGGCAGCAACAGCGGTAGAGATAGCAGCAACCCCTGCCGTTCTATCACGGCATAAAGAGGACATCATCGCCGCCACCACCACCACTGTTATCATCACTACAACTACAACCTTCTTTCCTGCTTACTGCGCTCACCCTGGCCTAGAGAGATAGCCTTGCTCCTGTGTGACGACTCGACGAGGGTAAGAGAAGCGACCGTGGCAACGGGGGATGCACGAGGGTCAAGAAGGGCGAGGTGCGGGGTTCGGCAAAGGGGGATGGACGCAGGCGCGAACGCAGACGCAATAAGCGAACGAAACGGCGCCGAGCATTCCGGCAACGCCAGACAACGCGGCACAATCGAGACGAGATAATCTCTCTCTCTTTCTCTCTCTCTCTCTCACTCTCTCTTTTACTGTGGAACGGAGCTTTAAACTACCCTTGTGACCATCCACCTACACAGTCAGTCCGATCGTGTACCGAAGATGGGAGTTGTGAAGACGGCGTCAGAGAGCATCCTCGAGGAAACCGTGATGCCGAGCGAGGAAGCGAATTACTCTCAGCAGGGTTACGCCGGTAAGGGAGTGGATTTCTTTTTCTTAGTTTTACGGGCAATAGAAAGAGAGAAACCTGGATCACGAGCGAGACCGTAGTCGGACTGAATCCGATGGAGCGCAAGACGAGCGCACCCCATAATATGAGGTGTGTATCAGGTGTCGCGATCAAGGTCACCCTGTTTGTCGTTCGCTCGCTCCTTCGTTCGGTTTCAGACCGGCTCCGGCACAGGAATTCGTATTACTCGCAACGCCGTAGCTTTAAAGGCGATGTGGCGAGCCGCCCACCCAAGACCGACTGCTAACAGGTGTTTGGAGATACAGATATACCGCCCGCGGTATATCTGTTCTCGTGCACCAATACTGCCGAGGAAATCCGATCTTTGCCGTTCTAACGTTAGATTATCGAGCACCGACTTAAAGTCACGATTTATGGGACTCTAGGGAATGCTAACAATGTCGTTTGATGACAAATTATTCGATCATTCCATTGATTGGTACTAATTAACAGGTACTAATTAACAGGTATTCGAATTAGTTCACACCTTCAATGTTAAGCTAAATTAAACTGAAAGATAGACGAAAATGTTATTTAAACATTAAATTAGTAGAGAGATTGATATTCCGAAATTTGATATTGGACGTACATTAAGGGTTAACCACTGCATTGCATCGCTTTCTGGTAGATTAAAGTGCATACCAATTAAACCATAACGCGTGCACTGAACTTTGGGCATGTCTCACAATTAAAGCAATATGTGCGATGATGTTCTATCTAACACGTTAATATTGACGTTGCTAATGTCGTGACTTGAGTGTGGTTGCGCATGCATGCTTCCAGTACGAAAAAGCAAGGCTTTAACACTATTTATACTTGTAAGAATCGATAAGTACGATAAAGTTTTACAAAGAACAAGGAGACTTTGCTTCTACATTCCCCCGCTTTGTGACAGTGTTGGCGGAAATTAGCAGGTGAGATAAATAGAATATTGTCTGCCGATCATTCGCGTAAGGAAACATCTGATCCAGATCTACTTTCAATACGGATATTACATTGTATTGATTAAAACCGGGTTACAGTAAATTGACCCAATTTCTGGCCGGTAGGCGCAAGAGTTTCGAATCGATTAGGCCGCGGGAATTAAAGTTACGTAGAACATTTGCAAGCTAATTGACCGCATACATTTCCTTAATTTTCAAATTTACTTTCATATGTGGCACACCCGAAAATAATTTATATTTATCTCACGATTCTCTGTTTATTTTTATGGCTGAATTATTCATAAAATTACTTGACACAAAGAGTATTTTCATATTTTTTTCATATCATAATAAAGTTAAAATAAGAGGCAAGGCAGTGTTGTGTTAATGTATCCTTGTATAAAAAAATATTTTACATTAAATACGAAGGTAAATCATATTTCACTGAGGGGATCTTTAATTCAAATATTGTTTATTTTACAAAAATAATACACACTTTGAGAATACATCATACTGTGATAAAATGCACAAAATAATTGTGAAATTTTTAACCTCATAATTGCTGAATGGTTCAATAAAGACTCACGATCTTTCCCAGAAGAAACTACATTTAGATATGCGCTTCCGTGAAAAGCCATAAAGAAAATTAATAAAATACTGAAAAATGAATAGTTTCGCACTTATATATATATATAATAGTTAGCACTTGATACACTATCCCTTATCGTAACAACGATATTAGTATATTATCTGCGTAATTAAATTGCACAGAGCATATAATTTGATTTGTAACAACGTCAATTAATTAACGTAACTTTTCATAAACGAAATAAACTTTTGTAAACAAAAGAAACAGTTTTTGTGAATTTGTTTTTAATAATAAGCTA
The DNA here is from genome assembly GCF_001594115.1 of Trachymyrmex septentrionalis. Lineage (NCBI taxonomy): Eukaryota > Metazoa > Arthropoda > Insecta > Hymenoptera > Formicidae > Trachymyrmex > Trachymyrmex septentrionalis. Next base: position 406,387 of record NW_017304811.1, read on the forward strand.
CTATTTTGCTTTTGTTACAAAAAAATACATAATCACGGATTATTTTCATTAATGCTGTAAATCAAATCTGCTGTCTTTCAATCTTTCATCTGTTCGGTGAATAGCTATATTATGATGTAGAAAGGCATACATTAAACTATGGGTAGAATTAGGTAAGTCAATGTTTTCCAGCTCGACTCCAAATGTAACAGACCAAAAATTAGACACGTTCCGAGAGTCAAGAAAATAATTGCAAAGCATTATACATGAGCGATCATCTATTGCCAGTTAACGCAATATTTCCTTACGATGTTGTTATTACGTCGTATTAACGCCATATCTCAAATTGTATAAAAATGTGATAATCAAAAATTCCATTTAAAAAATGGTGATAATGTTTTCCGTTGGTTGGCTTTATAAAACGACTGATTTAGCATTCTATATTTGTAACAACTTTTGAACTGAAGTGATTACAGTTGTGTAAGCTTTCCATAGAAACAGTTGTGTAAGCTTTCCATAGAAGACACAGTCTACCTGGTCAAGGACTGTAAACTCGTTGAAATCCTTTCCAAGAAATCGTACGTGCACAAATTCTAAACATTTATAGCAGAGATTTTTCTTTGTTATATACATAAGCTCTTCTTACATATCTATTTCTCGATAAAAGTTAATCCGATTTATAATCTTCGTTTCCTTTTAATGCAATTGATGCGTGTATAAAATGCGATTTCGTATCTAAGAGATAAACCCCTCGCTTCGAACGGTCAGCTTGAAACTCCTGCGTGTTGCATAACAGAATACTATAAGCGCTTGAATCCAAGATCAAATATGGGGATACAGAATATTTACATAGAATATTACATAAAATATTTACATATATTTAACCTAATGAAATGAGAAAGTTATGAAAAATTACAATATTTTTTTTAATATCGAATATGTGATCTAATTTAAAAAAAAAATACGTAGTAAGAGAGAAGAGATTATTTAAGTACGTCATGTTATTTTTAGTTCACTTTGCACGTGTCTAAAGGCAAAGTCACGTATGGATGAATATCGGCATTATTGGGTTAAAAAAGTAACATAAAAAAAATCGTCACAGTTAAGTTAACATAGTTATTATGCATGATGAGTTAATATTGAATATCAAAGAATATTTATATTGAACATTTTTTATTTAGGTATCTGGGAATTCGTGATCTTAAAACAAGATACATTACAGGAACAAATGTGTTATTAATATGGAATAAAAGTTAACTCTCGGAACTCACTTAATTATAAATATTTTCGTCAAAAATGTTAAATAATTAAATTTTTATCATGTTACATCTGCAAATTTAGATTGTTCTCATTAGAATATACTTAGTATTAATTTTTATGTCATTTTGATTTCTCGAAATTTATTAGTGTCTTTTAATTATCATAAATTAAATAGGTCTTCCTTAGTAACTGGATTACAGATTTTAGCGTCATCTCTGGAGAGTTAATAATTAGTAGGATGATAATGAATATATTGAAATGCAATTGGATTTTTGTCTTTAATTCGTCATGTTAAATATCCAGATTAGTAAGAATTTATTATCTACTTTAAGCTACCCACGTTAAGCTTCGCTTCCGATTTCGTCGGTAGTTTGTTCAGTAGAATCCAATTCCTCCTTTTCAGAATCATCAAATTTTTCATACTCAAAATTCTGTTCGAGTATCCACGTCGCATCTTCTTTTCTGTCCGCGTCTTGTATTTCGTTTCTTCTTATTTTGTCCGCGATGAATAATTCATCCTGCCTTTTGAGGAATTGTGCTACGTCGGCCTCCAATCCTTCCCTTGGAAGGACATCATTTTGTTGTCTGCCGATAATATCCAGGAGCATGCTCATTGTTTCCGTATAATCCGGTTCGAACATCTTTCCTTCGGGATTCTTTTTAAATAAATACTCGGCCTGAAAAACGAGAATATATTCGGATATTCTTCAGTGTAATATTTTACCCGTGAGTTTAGATGTCGAATATAATAACTAAAATATTTCGATACATGCAAGATTCATAACAAATCTGATAAATTAATTAAATTTGCAAATAAAATGCAGCGCGTTTTATTACAAATGGAAATGACTTAAAAGCATTTCCATTCGCACAATTCTCTTTTCAATTAAAATGCGTATATGGAACTTTTTCCGACTGTGTTGCAGTTTCTATATAATTAACCCGGCAGTGATCCTGCATTCTTCACCCGTATGCGAGAATACGCAAGAATGTAGGGTCGACCTCATAATCTGTTTAGGAACAGGTCGTGTGTCATCTACAACCGATATTACGACCCACTTTCCCTCTCAATGTCATTCGTTCTACTACGCTTGGATTTTTGCATCAGAATTCTTCTCGCGATTCTACATTGGACAACCCACGCATCGATTTACCTTCACCGTTTCAATTCTCCGCATTATCGTGAGAGCTTTGCCGTCGTTTTATTTCTAGCTGCAACAATGATTGACACAACAATGCGGCTATCATAAATGCTGCTACATAGTTTTGCCGTAAACAATACCTAATGCGAGATCGTTCGACAATAAACGGAAATGGCGAATCTCGATCGACATTTACGAAATGTGAAAGTTATAGGATATTACGCGGAAGACCGTTATTTATTATTAAGTTTGTAATTGTTTATTGTAGGAATAGTTAAGCTACGTTCCAGTTCCATTATTTTCTATTATTATACCAAATTGATATTTACGGGTTTACGAATTTAGTAATTAATAGTGATAGAAATTTAATGATGTTCCTTTTGCATTGTATTTTAAACAACTAATGAATTATTATCTACCTGAATATTAACACCAGCATGAGGTTTGCCGCTGTTAATAAATTAGTTACTGCTGCGGTAAGCGTCATCTCTATATTTTACATATACATGAATATCTACGTGACGCCGATACAATACAGTCAATACGCCCTTGTATGTATATATCACACAATGCTCTCTTTCTTCTCTCTCTTTAAATGAAAATATAAGTTTAATATGTATCGTAAATAATATTACGTATAAGAGATAATTTTAAAACGTTTTAAAAAATTAAAAAATATATTTTCACTCAAAAATGTTTTTAGTTAATTTGTTTTTAGTTAATAATGTTCCTTTCTGCGTTATGTTTTGAACTGCTAATGATTATACCTGAGTATTAACATTGTTTACATGGGATTCGTTATATATACTGTTAATAAATTAATTACTATTGCAAGAAGGATCTTTTTATATTTTATTAATTAATGCAGAGAATGACTTATAAAAAAGATTATTAGCAATTTAGCTATTAATTAGTATTCTTTTTATGTTATATTAAATAAAGATATATTAGTCTGTTTTTTATTTTAATATAGGCCATTTCCGTTTATCGGTTTTCTTTAATATATTATTGTTAATAAATTAATTACTGTTGCAAAAAAGGTCTTTCTATATTTTATTAATTAATACAGAAAATTATTCATAAAAAAGATTATTGGCAATTAGCTATTAACCAGTATTATTTCTATATTATATTAAATAAAGATATATTAGTCTGTTTTTTAATACAATGTACATTGATTTTCTTTAATATATTTTCTCTCTCCAGCAGCAGTCACGTACAATTTAATGTTTTTTATTCAATTTTCTCTACATGATATTGCAAAATACTTTTTAATAGATATATTTGTTGTTACAATATTGTGATAGCGAGAGGCTTAAACTTAAGTCTTACAGAGATTTGTTAATGGAAAATTGAAACATTACAACGTAAAAAGGGCTTTTGTATTGTATTGTGTAATTTTTCAAAATTCTTTATTTTCTTACAAAAACAGTTGTCGAAAGTATAAATAATTTGACCAAGTATTTGCTCTATTTTAAAACTCGTTAACTCATTATTTCTCACCAAAATTATCTGTCGAGACGACGATGATGCAATTTGTGAAAACATAAAATCTTGTTACGTCGCTCATTTTATTTATAGCAGTGTAATTGTTATATTACGTTGCATTCGTAATTCTAACATAGTCATGACGTCACATTTCGCCCATCGTTATTAATTCTTCTCTGTAACTTAGTCCGCGCAACTGGCAGCACGCTCTTATGCAAGAATGTCTAAAGATACTGGCTTATTGTTGCGTTATCGTGTTCTACTCGTATTTCCTTGCAATCTCGTATTCGCTTGTGTCTCGATATTTCCCAAACAACGTTAGAATCCTGTTTTGTTTGCACACGGTCCGCATAGAAATGATCACATTATCTATACGTCTAAGAGAGTGTTTTATTGTATTGTGCAGTGACAGGTAATAATGAAAGTATATGGCTCAGAAAATTTAGTTAAAACCACACAAGTCCAATGTAATATTTAAAATAGAAAACAATATATCTACACGTATAATCTCAATGGTCACGGTTTTTTTTTCGTAATTACACGAAATGGCAACTGAAAGTACTTAGTAAATCGATTTCGAATACATGAAGAGAATAACATACGATTAAATCTTTATAAATCGAGTTTGTGGTAGTAATCGAGAGAGTGATAGTCAAGGCAAATATAAAACTCTACTAAAGATAATAAAGACTGTCAAAAAAGTTTATAATAAATGTAATTTACTAAATATAGATTGTGACAACACTTTGTTGCGATAACATGAAAAAGTACTGGTGTATCAAAATTTTACCAGACGATGCTTCACCAGACTTAGAGTCGGTATCTAAATAATTAAGGTAATACAATAAAATTTTTATCAGACAGCCAACATTTCTCTCCATCTAATTCGCAGCTTGTGATGGAAAATATATAGTCGCAATACTCTCAAAATTTAAATAGTATACGATATGACAGATCTACTATCTTTATAAATTTGTGCATTTAGAGAAAGGCATAATGATGGCAACTATAAAGGGCAACTGCACAAGTTAAATTAGTATGCATAGCTGAATAACCTAATGTGCATAATTAAATAAATTATGTAATTTACAACAATTATAAAATAATTTATTTAACTATGTTAACATTAATTCTACATTAATTCTACACATAATACTTGTCACCTTTATAGTTACTACCATTATGTCTTTTTCTCTGAATGTAATGATGAAGAAGATAGATCTCTCCAGCGTCTTAATAAATATAACCAAGAATTATAAGAGGGATATAAAAAACTTTTGGAAGCTCAGGTCAATAGATGAATGGAAGAAATTCTATTTTTTTATCGCTAAAAGAGATAATACATTACGGAATGATGTAGTCGTAAATGTCCCTCAATAAACAATAATTCCGAATTGCTTATCCGTTTTATCCCTACATTATTTCTTGGCTTGTTTTCTGAAACTGCATTTATATGAAATGATTATCTTTTAAATAATGAATTCTAAGAATTGAACATATTGCTACAATATCATGATATACTAATTTATTGAATCATTGGAAAACGTTGAATGCGAATTTATTTTATCTCCCTTTCCTATCCCTCTGACTTCTTTCCGTCTGTTCTTTTTTTCTTCTCATATCTTTTCTTACTCTTACTTACTCTTGCTTTTATCTATCCATTTATAAAACTATCTATATACAATGAGAACTTTCTATTACCAATTTTAATGAAAAAAAATTACTGTCTAAAAGAAAACATTGTAATGAATTGAAAGTGGACAAGAACTTTCTCCTACGTAGGCAATTTTAAGATTGAAGGAAATAGAAAATTGGAAAAATGAAGATCTAGGTGATGAGATTTGTCATTCGCAAAAAGGTTGTAAAGCGGATTACAGTGTTTCGCGTCGACAAAATTTATCTCAGCAACATCAAGAATATATCATATATTTATTTTTTAGTTAAATAATTGCAATCTAATACATATTTATATATAACGTTTATATAAAAAATTGTTTAAAATATTTTATTTCAGAAAATTAAAATATATACGTAAAATTAAGTAATTACACAAAATATATTTAAAAAAAACGAAATTTGTCTAACACTAAATTTGCGATAATTCAGATTGCGTTTGTATGATCTCTGAAGAGATCAATTGTGAATAATAAAATGAATTAAAACGATTACTGAAGCTGATAGTGAAAAAAATTGCTTATGCCCTTTGCGTTTCTCCGTAATAGCGGACCGATCAAAACCGACGAAGCTCGAAATCACGAAATTATAGATAGAAGGTCTCGATATAGTCGACAGAGAGCTAAGAGAACGGTCATGCTCCTATTCCCCTCGTGGTTCGATGCTCTGGAGTGGAACGGCGTCTAATCGCGAGCAGCAACCTATCGATTTCCACGGGAACGGGATTTGAAGTGTGAAAGTTGTTCTCGCATTTGCACATGTGAAAATGTTCCTTTCGCGGCGATTGCCGAACTGTGTCGAAAATCTAACGGAATTGCCTGGTTTGGCGATTTCTTAGAGTATTTCCACAGCGAATAGGTCCCATCGGAATTTTATTCGATAGACATGTCGTGTGCCTAACGCTTTTACTCCCATTAATTGCAGTCGCACATATCTACACGCGCGTATGCACGCGAGTTATCATTTTTTATAATTAACCCATAATGGGAACATATATATATTTTTTGTGACACTAAAGAAATATATAGGTCCTTGGGACACACCAAGTTTTTTTGTTATTAGTTTTAGAGGAAATTTTAAACTATATAAAAAAGTTTTACTATATAAAAACTTGCAACGCTGGATAAATATAGTAGATAATTAGTCTACATAAATAAAACAAAATAATGAAAAAAAATTGTGAGACATAAAATTATTTCAATTTATTACGTTATGTAAAAATTAGAAAAGTGTCCCAGGGTTACCAGAATCCATATGTTTCAGTTACGAGTAAATTCAAGCATAAATTTTCGTTTAAAATGTCATTTAAATTTACCAATTATTATTTAAAACTTTTAAATAACAAAAGTTATTGCAGTAGTAGTTTAATCTCGGAATATCTTTATGCTTGTTTAAATGAGATATTATTATACTTATTCAACAAAATTTTATAAATCTTTTAAATATAACGAGATATTTTTTAAACTACTTGTTGAGATTGTGATGAAAAAAAATACACTGCAATCCTTAATGGATGTTACATCCTTAATGGATGACGTAGATTTTTAAACCTTCAAAAGAAAAACAACATACATTTTACAATATAAAATCTTTCAATAATTTAAAACAATATATAATATTTCGTCAATAAACTTTTTACAATGCGCAAGCCCATATAACTCTTTTTTTTTTAAATTTGATTATTTCATCATGAACCAATTACAACAATGTCATAGGATTATTGACGCGAAATTCGAGCACGTGTTATGAAACGTATTATCTTGTGCAATAATTATTGATGTACATTTGTACAAAAAAGCTTATCTTTTAACTTTTAACTCTTGTATTCCCGGACATTAATAACTTTTCGTTTGACGAGGGATAATCATCAAACATCTTATCGTTTTCTCGGATATACCAATGAACTGTGAATTTAATCGAATTAAAAATGGGCCATTTGACGTAATTTTATTTTAGAGTTCCTTTAGTACAACAAGCTAAATTCGTTTAAACTGATGGAGTTTAGTTCGTCGGAACGCAGCGATATAATTATAATTTATTTCTCACAGCACATTGTGCGAGTTTGGCAAGTTAATTTTATTGTATTTCTGTGTGACATTTTTTGTTTTTGCTTTACATAATTTCAAATTATTATTTCAACTACTAACAAGTACTAACCAGTAATTGGCGACACTTATGATGAAAGTGTACGAGTACGTACATCGTTTTTCGTAATTGAATACAGTATGGTATTTCCGTAGTAATAATAGAACCAGAATAAAAGTTGATAAAAGATAACAAACGGTGATATATACTAACGAGAAAGTCTATTGGATCCTCCGGTCGTAACTTTGCCACTTCTATCAAAGCTTCTGTCAGCATTGGAAAAACATACTCCATCAGATACTGGCGTAACGGCTCTGCCAAAATACAAAGTCTCTCCTCCTCCTCTAATTTCAACTTCTCCATCAGGTTTGTCTGTAAAAGACAATACTTTATTGGTCACGCGATTTATATTACTGGATTACATGGCAATGGATTATGCTGCTGAGAGTCGAAGACATTCGAATCCAGACAAATTAATTTTATTCTTTTTCCTGAAGCTAACATGGAATCTGTTAGATTCATTTAATTATAAATCTTTGTCAAAAATATTAAAATTAACCTTCTTTATGTTAAATCTGCAAATTTGGATTGTTACTATTGAATTATGCTTAATACTCATTCTTGTTTATATGCCATTTTGGTATCTTAAAATTAATTTATGCCTTTTAATTAACATTTCTTACATTAGTTTTACAGCTCCAGCGTTAATTACTGTATTACAGATTTTGGCGATTTTACAAAAGAAAGTTAATTTAGAGGACACATATCTTGCAATTCCCATTTTATAAAATAATCATGAATAAGAGAAAGATTTGAACTATAATAGACATGTCATAAGATTGTTATTTTACGATGATTAACACGAGAAAAGAAATCTTGTTAGAATATAGATAATTTAATATTTGTATTATATAATATTTTAGAAATTTGTGTTCTTGATTCTTGTTCCGCTCTAGCTGAATGATTACCGTTGTATAATTATGATTTTACAAAGAGTCATCTTATGAGCGGCCAACCGTGATCGATACGCATTTGCATTTGCCGCTAGCTCGAATCGCTAATGTATAAACTACAAGTATAAACTTCGTATGCAAAAAAGTCTCGTAAACTTCAAACGCGACTAATCTAGTCGCGTAACTTTGCCAGATACGCAGATTGCAAAAAAATAGATTAATATTGCAAGCGAGTACTTCAACTCATCCGGTTCGTTTAATCTTTATATCCGCTTACGAACTACTAATTCGCCTTCAAAAATGATTTTCAAATTTGAAAATTTTATACTGATTTGCAAAACAATATAATATGCGTTGCAAACATCTGTAGCGGAAATATGGGAAATGTTGGCCTAGTAGAAATATTCGTCGTTATATAGGCATCGCCAGGATCAATAGCGTGGCGTTCATGGTTGACGGTACGATTCCATTGAAAGAAAAGCCGAATATCTGCTTTCAGAATCACGCCCAGCTAAGCAGAAACTTATTAATTCATGCTGTCATGATTACGTTGGATAGATTAAAACTCGTTTATAACAAACATACATTGCAAATAATATAAAAGTAATATAAAAAAAGAAATAAGAAAGTTAGCATACGCTGATTATACTCACTCTATAAATTATATTATACTAGTTATTGCAAATGTGATTTTATTTTATTTTCATTGAGAATCAAATATATTATATCAGTTTATACTTTAAGCAACTGAAGGCAATTTTGCCGTTTGGCAATTTTAATAATTAAAATGGTTTATATATAAATAATTTATGTATATCGGCCAACCTGATATTAAAATATTAATATAAATTTTGTGAATTAATTTATTGTGTATACCGTACTAATTCAATAATTCCTTGAACATATGAATATTAATAGAAAATGCGGAATAAATTAAAATATATTCAATTACATATATAATTTTAAAATTTAATTTGTATGTATTAAAAGTATGTACAAACCCAGTCCATTTTCTTTTCACGCTGTCTTTTATATTCCAAAATTTCTTGCTCTTTTCGCAATTTTTCCGCCATTTCAGCAGCTTGTGTTTCTGCTTCAACGCGTTTCCGAGCAACTTCCATTTCCTCAGCTGTTGGTCCTAGATGGAAAAAAAGTATTTCAACGTTGTAACTTCTAATATTCTATCTAAGAGATAAAATTATGAAAAAACAAACATGATAAGTTAATAATAATAGATTCCAGAGTAATAAATAAATTTTATAAGATCCCTTTAATTTAAAAGCTTTTTTTATCATCGTAATATTGAATCAATAAAAAAGTAACTTTGATATTATTTTATTAATCCGTACAAAAGCCAATATCTTTGGTTAACGCTAATTGAACTAATTGGATGTTATTTTTTTCTTTTTGTAGATCGCAGATATAATTAAGATACGAACAAAGAAAAAACAAACTAAGATTGTCCAGTGGCGAAAGGGTCGACCTTTAGCTAACGAGAAATACAAGCATATTAAAAATTAAGGTCGCTGAAATTATTACTTGATACTTTGAAGAAAGTTTTTATCTCATGATTCAACAGCTTCATTAAAGAATAAGTCCTCTTTAATAAATTTTACTTCAAACAATAGGAGATGTTATCTCGTGACATTTATCTTTTCGTCAGTTTAGACATGACTAGGAATAATGGGTGTACGGTAACAGAACATGCACAATAATATTAGAAACGGATAAAAAATGTTGATGCGCGAATTACAAAGTATGGAAAAAAAATTGATATGATATAAAATCGAAAGAGAGAATATGAATTATCGCGCACCGTAATTTCTTGGTTTTCCTAATTTTTCCAGGCACTGATAAATCGTAGGAAACATATCCGGGCAAGTGTCAGTTTCCACAGAGATGATAAGTGGATGTATTTCCATTTCGTCGAATAATTGTAACGGCGTGTTATCGTCCGTATTTCTCTCTCTAGAATATTAATCATGTTCTAATGTATGTATGTTTGTTGCATAACTTTTGTACAAATAAAACTTACACATTTTTACGATCAATAAGTTATTTACACGAATTGCATTTGCATAATTTTAACTGTTTGTTTGCACAATGTAAAAAAAAAAAACTATTTGTAGATCATAGTAATGATTAATTAATTTTATTATTTAAATTATTATATATTTAAATACAGTTTGCAGAAAAATAGAAGTAGGTTTTTATTAACATATAAAAAACATAAAAAGCACTCAACTGAAAATTCTTTGATCAAATTAAAGTCGCTCGAGTGAGTCCTGTTTTAAGTTGTGCCATAGCGTAAAATAACTAAATTGTCGCGTAATTTTTAACTTATCATGATGTATTTGATTTTTTCACTTATTACATTTTTTGCGGATGTAATCGATCTTTATCCATTTTTCAAGATTGAAAGTTAACTTCAATATCGATTTCTTTATCAAAGCTATCATGATATGAATAAACCGCGTTTTCTTGTTATGAACGTAGACACTTTTAAGCCATAGATATTTCTTTTCCATCTTGCATACATGATTAATATCTACCTGTATTCTCTCATGCGTCGTAGCATGTGTTCCTCCGTATAATGTGTGTTTTGTATTTCCCTTTCTGGAAGATTTATTATTCGTTCCTTCAAAAACTCGTCACTCGCTTCCAAAACGATGATCAATTCCGGTAGAATCGCCGTATTAACATTTCTAATTTCGACATTGTCGTCCATGAATTTTTCTTCGATTTCTTCTAAATCGTCCTTGCTGATCAAAAATAGATTCCTGGCATGTTTAAGGGTCTTCGGGTGTCCATCCATCACGTAACCTTGATTCAAACAGTCCTTCGAATTCAACCGGTTTAGGAACAACCTTTAACGTTAATTGATATTTCTATTATCATCTTTTTAATAATATAAAATATCGTTTGTTAATATAATAATATTAATTGAATTATTTGTTTTAAAAGATAAATTTTAAATCTTATTAAAATTAATATTTTAAAATTTGCAGCCACAGAATTTAACAGTTTTAATTTTAATCTGCATTTAATCTTCCGCAGCTGACATGTCTATTGAATCCATTTAATTAAATATAATTGAGTAACTCCAATAATTTTTAATTTGTAGATATAATAAAGAATGTATGTTACATCTACAAAGTGTGAATTAGTGTTATTAAAGTAAGCTTAGTATTCACACATACACACATTATTTTTTATACGAGTTATGTTATTTTGAAATTAATTAGTGCGTTTCATTTAATATAAGTTCAATGAATTTCACAGACATCAGTAACAGATTTTGACGTCAACTTCGAAGAAGTAAATGTACCGTTTCTAGGTAAACAATTTAAGTATTATTTTCGACTTAAGTACTTTCTTGCAACATATTACATCTACGTTACAAAGTTGGCGAAGCGTGGTTTGTAACCTACAGGCGGTGTATAATGAAATTTATTCTACAATGTTGGATAGATGTTTATGTCGAAAATTTTGATGTGTATATTGTGTAACTTATCTGACAAGGGAATACGTTCAAAAAGTATATAACGTGTGCTCTAACTGTATCTAGCTACTCCATTAGTTCCAGAAAGTGTGGAAAAAAAAATGTACAAGAATGTATGTTCATTTATTACGAATTCGCACGTTTTTTATTGTACATGCATTGCCGACGCATCGATCCGAATGGAACGTAACGTAGGAACACGTAAATGAGTTCGCTTTTTATGCAATTAGTGTTTTCGGAGGAAGCCATTCTAACTTTAACGTGAACTGGACCATTGCATCATTATGCCGTTAATTAGATAACGTTTCAATGTGATTACAGCACCGCAACGCAGGAAACGAAGCTGATTAACGATGTAAATTTCCTAAATACGAGCTTGTGAAGCTAAGCTCAAATAAATGTTGCTGAAAGCATAGCAAAATTTGTAGAACTAGCACATTATAATATTTACTTACTTATTTAAGATGGTATCATCGAGACGGCCATTATTCACTGCCATGTTGGACCGAATCTCATCAAGCTCTTTTTTCAATCTTTCCAGATTGACCTCTCTTTTATCGTCTGCTTCTTCTTGAGTTATTTTATTCTCGTCGTTTTCTGCTGTATCCCTCAGGTCATCTTCTCGTTCTGTATCTGCTTCCACAGCTTCAATGTCGTCGATCTTAGAATCACGATTGTTGATTTTATTGCTAATTGTTATATTCAGAATGCGTATTGATAACAATTGGTCTTTTCGCGAATAAATACACGCTTACCAATTTTTGGATTGTATCAGAGATCAACGTTTTCACATGAATATAATGTATTCCATAATAATTTGCAAGATATCGAGCAATCCGTGTTTTCCCAGATGCTGGCGGACCAAGAACGACTATTTTCACTGGGTGTAGATTTCGCGCTGTTTTATATTCATTTATGACTATGTCTACAACGTCTCGAAATGGCATCTCAAAATACCATTGTATTCGGTCAATGATGTACACAGGATTGATGTTTAAATCCACTGTCATTTGGTCATATATCCGCTGTGACACTTCCGGCAACGAAAGAGCTTCTTTTTTCGATACATATTTTACATTACCGGTAGTTAAGTCTTCACTGATTTTCTGTTTACAAACATGTTAGATAAAAATGCTTTATGTATCGAAGTACATTTACTTTTAATTTTCTTGTTTTGTTTTACAATATTTTAAAAATTTATTTTACTTTTAAAAGCCTCCTTTTCGTTTTATACTGGAAGTTAAGACCTAACTGACTTTCTGTTTACAATCACATTAATCGGAAGCTAAATATATTTTATGTATCGCAATACATTTAATTTTTAATTCCTTATTATGCAATTTCTTGAAAATTTATATTTTACTTTTAAAAAGATATAAAAAAGTAAAAATACATAATTATCTTATATATAATCTATAATGTATAATTATCCATATGTATAATCTATATTCATATATAATTATCATATAGTTTTTAGTTATAATAAGTATACAATATTGTGCACTTTTAATACTTTCTCCACTAAACAACATCATATTATTTTTTAAAAATAAAATGAATAATAATAAAATGTATAATACTAAAAGTATATACATATATAATAAGTACAAAATGATAATGCGGAAAACTAATACATTTGCGTCTTATGAAAATTTTTACATAATGGAACAGCTTGCACGCGATATGTAAATCTTCACAATAAAGAAAATATTCGTAAATTATTGTGAAGAGTTAATATTCTCTATCCTTTGATGGACTTGTTTAAAAAAAAGTCAACTTTAAAAACTTGATTCCTTGCTCCGTATTACTTGTGTAAACCAGTTTATGCAAGTAGGACGAAGAATGTTTTTAAAACTGATTTGCGCGAGTAAATCTAAATATGAATCAGATTAATGAAATCAACCCTCATTTTAAATAATTTAGGTCAATATACGTTTATACTAAAAAAATAACGCAATAAAGATTATCATAATGGTTTTCAATTTGTCTACGTTTTCCTTATTGCAAATATGCATATTTAATCGCACATAATATTGTTCCAATATTTTTTTTTGTAAAATAAAAAATATAATTTTAAAAATTTAAGAAAATATTTTATATAATATTTTTATATTTAGTTTGTCAATAAGTGAAAGAATTCGTACCTTAACAATCGTATTTTGAGAGATTAATTCCCGCTCTACTGCCACGATATATTGCACCGGAGGCCAATTTTGTAATACTGAAGATACAGTTCTGAAAATCAAATTACTTGTAACAGTAAGCGGATTTGGTTAACCAGACAATTAGAACTCCAGCGTGTTCAAATAAGCTTACGTTAACATCCCATATTGAGGTATAAAAATTTATAGAATATTAAACTTTTTCAGAGATCATACATATAATATTAAATATTTTGAAATTGCGATATTTATGATTTCTAGTATTTCTACATTATATGTATATAATATAAACTATTTTATTATCATTTTACTGTTATTATTATTTTCATAATAAGTCAATTCTCTTTAGAAAGAACATTACTTATATAAAAATATTGATTTATAAAATTGTGTTTTTTGATATTAAATACAAAAAATAAAATTGATAAAAAATAGCATTACATTGTTATAAAATGTTATATTGCAGTACTGCTATATTAATAATCCAGTTACATAATATTAATAATTTGATAATACTAGATCTAGTTTAAATTTAAAGATGATATTAATAAGAAAAAGTTTTACTGCAGATATTATTTTATATTGCAAATAAGCATTAAATTTCTTATACCTATAACTTATTTCAAGGCGCACCTTAAAACAGATGTCAATATTGCAATTTCTCGAACAAGATAAATGTTTTTATATTTCTTTTCTATTATCACTCACGCGGCCAAATCACGAACATGTAAAAGAGGTATCTTGTTCCGCCCTTTGCCAAATATAGGTAATAAAGGCGCGTTTTGCCATGCCATTTTATACAGATAATGAAGTGGACCTTCCTCCTCACCGTATGTGATGCCGCAGCAAATAACCAACGTTCGTAATTTGTTCTTTAAATTAGCGATTTTCTTTACAGCCACAACCTCTCTCTCACATTGTATGTGTTCCTTATAATTCGGATGAGGTTTTCGTTTTCGATAATCTGCTTCCGTGAATGGTAAATCTGGATCTGCTGGATCTAACGGCTTCGTGAAAGCCCACGTCATTATAGTGGAAATTAAAATAAAATGTCTTGTTGGCTCTTTTTGTTTAAAAGCTTTTGGCGATATTTTTTTCATATTTTCCAACATTTTAATAATCTCTGAAAGTAGAAGAGACTGTATTTATTGTATCGATAAGAGCTACATGACTGTAAATTTTAAAGCCAGTTCTTTATTTTTTAATAATGGTTTAACGCATCAAGCAGCTTTTTATTATTTAACCGGTATTTTTAAACGGTAAAGCAAACTAGGTATAAATACATCGTTATTTATTCCCTAATAGAACAGAAAACAAAAATTTAAATAACAATAAATGACATTAGATCGATATGTGATAATGCACAGTAAGGGAAAAACCTTATGAAAATTTAAACAGTGTGTAGGTATTTAATTCGTAGTAATTATACAATGTAATTTAAAATGCGTTATTTCAATGCTCAAAATATACAACATGATTTTTCAAGGGTATTTTTTTCATTAAAAAATTTTATGTAAATATTTTTAATAATGAAAAATATATAATGTAATATAAATAATATATTTTAACACTTTCTTCTCTTGACGTCACGTTAAATGTAAACATGCGGAAGAATAATGAAATTACATCTTAATTTTTAATTAAGGCGAATTTCATTTTCAAACTGCGTCTATCGCAATTTGTAAGAAACGACGAAGAGATCTGATTTAATGATTAATGAAATGTATTGACTTAAAATGCAAAAATTTTATTAGAAATAAATAATAACTTATTTCTTTATAACAATTATTTTTCTTCTAATAGTCTTAAAAGGAAAATGATATATTTGTATTAAATGTACCCTTCAAAACCCAACATGCCTCTTTGATCTGGTCTGGTTCCTGTGTAATGTCGTAGATAAGAATACCGCAGGTCATTAACTCAGACAAAAAAAGGTCTTTGTCATCCGAGTTGATCACTATTACGTCCTCTGGATAAGAGTACTATCGGAGAGTGACAAAATCTAATGATATTATGTATTAACAAATTTAACACGCTTTTTTATTGTAGATTTGTTTACTTTCACAGAAGTATTTTATTATACCTCATCTTATTTTATTATCAATTCTCGTATCATGCAAAATATATATAAATATATA
>NW_017304811.1:422869-424923 GCF_001594115.1 Trachymyrmex septentrionalis
CCGGTAGTAAATCTAAAGACGAAGTTAATTTCGAAATACCGAGAGACCTTCGTTATTAAACTTGGGAGAACTTGAACTTCAAAGAAACTTAAAGATATTACCTTGCGATCCAGAACTGTACCAATCACTTCGTATTTTCTTGAATCTTCTGCACTTTTGCCTGACCACTTTTCTTTCTCTCTTTCATTTCCTTCTACAAACTCGTCGCCATCTTCCTCGAATTCATCTTCTCTGTCTGGCAGAGTGTCTGCATGTATACTTAGAGGATCGATATAGATAATATCCGATAGTATCTATGAATGTTTCCATTTAAAATAAATTTTATCATAATATTAATTATACAAATATTTTATTTAATAATTAATTTAAACATGTAAATATGAAAACCATTTGCAAAATGCTTTCACTTACATAAATATAAATAAATTACTTGCATAAACATAAATATATATACATTATTTTTTTAAATTAGCCAATATCTTGTCATAACATTTATATGCAAAAAGAAATTATATACATGTTAATAAAATTATACGATCTACTTTCAAAGATTTTATAGTAGAAAAAAAAAGATATTGCCGTCGTATATTTAATGAAAAATATGAATAAAAAGATATTACGCAATTATATCTAGTCTGTTTAAAGTGTACTTTATACAGCGTGCCTTTAAAAAGTTTTTTTACGCGTCAGCGTACATCTTTTAATTAAAATTCTCTGGAATTTGAAAGTAATTTGTCGATGTATATTGATGTAATGGTAGTTTTAATTACTGAACCACAAACACAAATATTTGTTTCATAAATTGCACTTCATGATAAAAAATAATAAATCAACTAAAATACTATAAGAAATTCTGGAGGATAACTGCGAAAGTAATAATGATCACCTGTCATTTCTCATGTAATTTATATCTTATGGAAAGTGATATAAAGCAATTAATTCATATAATATTATATAGTAATCTTAAACAACGTAATTAAGAAGGAAAGATTGACAAATTTTTTTAATTTCTCTTTCCTATCGATTACTGCACAATAGTATAGTAATATTTAAAACAAAACACGTAAATGTTTGAATCAAAGATATATTCACAAACTTCTGATTGTCTGGCTTTTAGCGTTAAGTATCTACTTTTCATGTTTTTCAAAGCAATGTGGTACTCACATATTTTAGAACATACGATTTAAAACGAGATGATACACAACGATGATTTTATACTTGAATTGCGTAATTAAACTCCTTTCTAAATTACTAAAAATATATATTCTTGAAGCTTCCACGGATGCTTTCTATATAAAACGTATGCGTTTCGCGGGTTTCCTCCGTGTCCAGATCCATTCT
This sequence comes from Trachymyrmex septentrionalis, assembly GCF_001594115.1. NCBI lineage: Eukaryota > Metazoa > Arthropoda > Insecta > Hymenoptera > Formicidae > Trachymyrmex > Trachymyrmex septentrionalis. Next base: position 424,211 of record NW_017304811.1, read on the forward strand.
TGAAATACCAACGTTTCGTGAACCTTGCAGTCCACTTCATTAGGGCGAAGAGCAGCCTGATACTGTTTTTGGCAATACAAAATAGTACTGTACAGTATCAGGCTGCTCTTCGCCCTAATGAAGTGGACTGCAAGGTTCACAAAACATTGGTATTTCAAGAATGGATCTGGAAACGCATGTCTTTTATATTAAAAATATTATTTAATTTAATACGCTTTTTACTTTTTTTAAATTATCCATTTGATACTATTTTTGTTAATAAACTGCATTTTTTTTAAACGTGTATTATTGTTTTAATATTGGTTCTACATAAAAAATAATATTTTATGCAAAATAATGCCGGAAACAATTACGAAAATAACGTAACAAAATTAATGTGTTAAAATAAAAAAACAGATATAAAAGAAAAATAAATACTATTTTTATAATCTTTTAAACTGTTAAACTGTTTTCTAATACATTGGTAAAAAATTTGTAATTTATTCGTTTGTATTTAAAAAATGAGAAAAACTTGCAATAACTTTGTATTAAAAATAAAGATCTTTATAAAAAGAGAATTGAAAAATATCTTCTTAAATGAAAAGAAGAGTTATTGAGATTTATAATATAATTCTTTTTTACTTTATTAAATTTTTTTCTCTTTTTATTTAACAAATAGAAAACAAAATTTACCTAATATTATACAATAAATAAATAAAATATACACATATATA
>NW_017304811.1:425023-432488 GCF_001594115.1 Trachymyrmex septentrionalis
AAATTTTTTATATAAGTGAATTCCGAAATATTCTAAAATTTTTCATAATTTTTAAAAAATATTTCTAAAGAAATTTCTTTTAGATTTTATAACATTTCATCAGAAATTATACTTATAAAAAATCTTAGAAATCTTACAATATTTCATAATTAACATACATAAAAAATTCTGAGAAAAATTTTCAGGGATACTTATACATAAATTTTATTATAAGGGATACATACATCAGATAATATCTTTCCATGATAACTGTCAATGTGATTGATGAAAATACGCCAAGGCTTAAAATGCGGTTTCACATTTTCAGTTGATAAATCACAATCTTCTTGTCGTTTTCGAGTCGTCTCAAAGCTGGACAAACTGTTCAAAGTGTCCGCAGCATTCGTTAGTTCAGTTATTGATATATTTTTTTTTGTGGTATCCATATTGACTAAATAAACACACGTGGCATATATCTATTATATCACAAATATACAGTATTTTGATATGCGAGGTTATGTGAGCTGCGGGATACGTTTTGCTATCGACATTTCCGAATTATTGGATTTACAACTTCAATTCGACAGAAGATAGAGAAGAATTGTGTTACATCAAACACATATATGTATAAGTGTATAGAATACTATAAAAAATAAATTTTATATTATGACTCATGCATTATATATAAATAAAATAATATAACTGTATTGTAATAATTAATTTAAATTTATTAATAGTTTTCTTAACATAATAAAAACCGATGCATTTATTTATGTTTAATTTACTAATATTACAAGTTTTCCTCATTTCTTTTTTTAGACTTTGAAATTAAAAAATAAATAAGCGAGGAAAAAGATAGAAGAAAGTATCTTATATATCTGTATTGTATGACAATAGAAAAATATTTACATAAATTTAATTAATATTTTGAGTTATTAACTTCATGGAACGTTATATTAATTTAAACGTTAACAGATATAAAAAACAATAAAATCAAGGGCTCTAAAGAAAATTCTAAAAAATAATAAATAAAATGCATTTTATTTGTTAGCAGATATATTTATTAATAATAGAGTTAATAAATATATGATGTGAAAGGTTATACATCCGAAGATTATGGTAGGATAAAATACAATGGAAATACAAGGATCGTATCCCCAAAACGCATTTTCAATTCTAAAACAATCCCTTTGAGAAAAGCTACTCATGAAAATTGAAATTACGAAAAGCGAAGACAAAAAGTATTTTCCGCTGAGCGTAAATCGTCGAATAAAACACGAGAGCTTATTGTGAACGATTTATAATTTGAGATAAAATCTGGGACAAAAAATTCTATTTATAATGTTGTAACTAATAATATTATAACATAATTTATGTTTGAATATATTTATATATTTTTAATGCTTAAAATTTTTTTTATATACAATATTTTATAACTGATATTTAAAATTATTAATAGAGAATCCTCTTTTAAATATTATTATAAATTATATATATATAAGTAATATATTTAATTGTATATATAAAGAGAGAGAGAAAGAGAGAGAGAACAAGCAGATAGATTAAATATATTATGATCTATTAACATAAAGTAGAAGCACAAGAATAAATATCAAGCGATATACAAAATTTCGAAATAAAATATTTTAACAATGATGTGGATTTTTTACAAAGAAGAAGGAAAAAGCAAGGAGGGTTGATGGATCGTTTAAAGAAACGAGTCGGAGATCAAAGAGGAGAAGGAGGAGGTCAAGGTTGCCAATGTTAAACGAAATATTTTTCGAGACTGTATCAATTTATTATATTATAACATATACTATAGCTGTAATGTATATTAACTGAATTGATATAAAATGGAAATCTTTAGAATTATTAGAATAGGTTTGCTTTATAACAGGATTAACTCTAACTCTTAATATACATTATGGATCATTCAGGTGTGTTTTGCGTGTTTATTTTCTTTAAAATACTGGAACATTATCTGGTTAAAGAATGGCTTCTATTTTTTTCTTTTCTTTTAATACGCAACACAATCTTACAAATATTTTGTAAATATATTAAAGTACACGTATTTATTAATTTTGTAATAATTTTTAAAATTATTTAATAATTTTTGTATAAATGTTGAAAAATAATCCAGATAACATAAACGATTCATCGTGCGTACTAAAAGCTGTAATAAAAGACAAGAATTATTGTGTATACTAAAAGTTAATGGCGAAAGCACATGAACAAAGGATGTAAATTCTCTAGGCCTTGCAGGTGTATCCTGATATAGCGCACGAAGGGAACTTCGAGCTATCGTGCAAGAAAAAGGGTCAGGGATACCTAGCGAACATCATACAGAAAATGAAAAGGCATAATAAACGTAAAAAGATATTGTTGGATATGTTTTGACGGAACGACAAATGCGCTATATTTATCGTTTATATAGATAGAAACACAATTAATGGACAACAGATTAGAGAAATAGAATAGGTTAGTTTTAGTTATTGTTTACCCAAGTAAGTACATCTTAAAAAAATCAAATTTATGATTATAAGATTGATTAAGAGTTTGATATTAAAGGCTAGTAATGTTTCAATATTTTTTCATTAAATAATAGCTCACACGGCACATTTATTGTTAATTTATATATTTTAATAATAGTAAAGTATAATGCAATTTTCATTTATTCATCAAATTCATATATTATGGAATTTATTTTAAATAAATGCTTAAGACATTAATATTTATGCTATAAGTTTCAATATAATTTCCTCCTTTTATTTAACAATCGAGATGAATTAGAAATATACTACTAGTAATTTATCATGTAGATGTTATTCGGAGAAAGTTATTAACAAGAAAAATTCCTGGAGAAATGGCGAGAAAAGGAAACTTAGTTATTATCAGCGACAAACGTTAGAAGTCTTGTGATTGCAGCGACTTGTAATTCACTAAAGCTCATCAATCACTCTGCTGCATACATTGCCGCGACTCGACATGACGCCAACGAAAAAGTATCTCGTAAATCGTACTCTAATGTTAAAAACTTTACGAATTCATCATCTGAGTATAAACTTTTACTGCAATGTAAATATGTACATGTAGCATGAGAAATACACACCGGATATGTACTAACTTACGATGATTTTCGATTTGACTAACAAACGTCATACAACATTAATACTAAAATCACCATTTTAGCTTTGTTACCCGAATTTTTTATATGAGGAGTTTTGTATATTGGGTGAATGCAAAAATTTATAATTAAATTTTATTATTAAAACTAGCAGTAATTTAGAGCATGTCAAATTTAAAATTTTTAAAAAGAATTTTTAAATCCTTAAAATCTTTATATTCAAAAAATTGTCATATTTTTTTGAATTTCCGTTTTTTTATTTACATATAGGAAACTACTAGTTGGACAACATGGAAAATTTTCTTCTTATTTTGTGAGCGTGGTTAAAAAAAAAGTTCTGACTTTCTAACGTAAAAACTTAAAGTTTTTCTTAAAATCGTTTTTTTTTTCAATGTTCATAAGATTTTTTAGTACTGAGTTATCACGGTTTAAGTAGAAAAAAAACATTTTAATTTTGAATGCTTAAAATATATAATAAAAAAAATACCTTTTCAATTTGTTAGAACCGTAAAATATGAAATCTACAAAGCCGAAGAACGAATTACGAGGATGGTGAAATTGAAATCAAATTGAAGACAGAAAGACTTCTTTGTGCAACCAATTGTAAGCGTTGTCATTGAAATTTTGAGGTCGCATTTTATGATGATAAAATATGGAAGAATGGCTTTCCTGATGAACTTCGTTATTTGAAAAAATTGCTACGCTGAGACTTGGCACGACTTTATACGCATATGATTGAATAAAGCGCGATGCGGGCAAAAGTTAACTCGACATGAGACATCTACTATCTCGTAATAACAAGTGAAAACTTTACAACATAACAATAAACTACCAACGCATAACGCTTGCTCGTTGCGTAGTTCTATTTCATTCGCAAGGCAGCAAGCAAAAAACCTGCATATGGTTTTATTTGCTGGTTTCGTTTTATTGTTTTCAAAGATAAAAGGTACACTGCGCGCCATTCTCTTTTTTAAACAACCATGATATGTGTACTTGAAAAAGGGCAAAAAAGAAAGAAAAAAAAGCTAATATGTGCTCTGTCTCGTACATGCGCAATTTAGTCAATCAAAAGCTCTGTGTAAAACCAATCGCACATCGATTTCCAATTACTTTCCACATAACATGTAGTAACATTGCAAACAGTTCTCATCGGTAAATCATTTCTACAGAATAATCTTTTCTGCTAACGCTTTTTACTGATAAGGACAAGTATGATATAATAATGCGCATAACAAGAAGTATATTTTTAGGTCAACATATTTTTGAGATATTTTTCTTTCTTGCGTGGTTAAAAAAAAATGTGTTTGATACCACTTCTTACTTAAGAAATCAAAACTAAAAATTGCACAAAAATTTATTTAAATTGAAAATGAAAGAATAAATAAAGTATACCGGTTATGTGTACGTGAAGAAATATTTTTATAATAAACTTGTTCTTGTTAATTCTTGGAATTTTTTTGATCTCAGAATTGAGTATGAAATGAAGAGAAAATGTATCATATATATTATATTTATATGCAGGTGATAACTTGTACCATGTTGAAGCAAAAACACAGATATTTCTGTCATTGGTGCAAGACACGTATTGTTCTCGATAAACGAGAACGGAAAGCTTGAAGCGTTGGCGTACGTCTCTTCATTTGCTTCCAGCCAAGGATAGCATTCTCTTTGTGGGATGCACACGATGATATATATTTCCTACAAACACATGTACACACACGCGCGCGCGCGTATAAATTTATTTAAAGAGCCTTTCTCGTTTGCATCTTCTTCTTTCTATTGCATAAATCTAATAGAAATCATGCTTTCCCTTCGAATGTTCCATCTATTTTACGAACAACGATTTAAGTATATGATATCCAATCCAATTAGTAACTTATATAACATAAATTTCATTATACATTACTTAAATTATGCATAATTCAACGTAATGTTGTATAGCGATATGAATTCCTGCAAACATTTTACTTAATTCTCTCATGTTACGGTTCGCCTATGGTTCGTCTAGCATTGCACAAAATATTTTTTATTAGAAATTTCTCATAAATTCCGCGAAGCAGGATAAAATTACACCAAACAATCGCTTTATATCATTATATGTTATCATAGGTTTTCTTATTATACATTGGAAAAAGAATCAAATTACGTTAATTGAAATTCTGATTAAAAATATGATTAAATCAGAATTTTCTAGTTACGTCTATTATAATTCTAAGTGATAAAAAAACCAGAATTCTGATTGATATTATCAAAATTTTCTAATTTGTTTACTAGAAACTTTTTTAGTATATCTATATATGTGCATATTTATACCTTATCTTACGAACCCAATAATGAACACTTTTTCCAGAAGAATGGAGCGAAAACTTTCCCTATCAGCTTCTAATAGCGGCAGGGGTAGCCCTGGTTGGTCTTGTTCTCCTGGCAGCGGTGAGCTTCCAATGCTCTTCTACTTGGCGATGGTTAATGAACATGACTCGACATGAGAATGTTGAGGACACAGAGACCGATCAGATTCAACAAAATGCAATTCGCATCAGCCATTCTCTTCCAGATCTCCAATCAGAACCAATTACTCATGAATACGTTCAAGAGCAGAAGGATAATAAGAAGGTACTGTTAACAAATTCAAATTAGTAAAACGTTCCGTAAAATTCTGCAACTCTTTCAACGTTGACATTTTATCAGGTATTGCGTCAAACCACTTTACCCATCGTGCCAATGAGACATCAAAGTTTCCAACGTCAATTATCGCACCGGCTTGATCTGCCTAATATTAAATTTAGTATTTGCAGTTTCGAAAATCGCAGCGACTCCAGCCTTGGCCTTATCAAGGTATTTAGGTGTTATTTATACAAGTATGATAGCTGTTAGAATGCAAGCAGCGTCACAATGTTATTCGATTCCCTTTGAAAAAAAACACCAGCTTATCATGTAACGTATAGAATTCTGTATATTATCCGGTTATCTGGTTTACATCCTACTTTGTGTTAATTGATATTATTCATAAATAATTGAAATTATAAATTTTTATTTTATTTTCGAAATATAACATTGATGTAAATGAACTGTTAACCCTGTGTAGCCGGAGTTGTATAAAAAGGAACTTGTGAGACAAGAGAGCGCGGAAAGCTCCAGTACAACAGAAATGGAATACGCCGGAAAATTACATTTTGCTCTACGCTATGACAAAGAAATCGAAGGTCTCGTTGTCAAAGTAAGTAACACGTAATATTTTCTGTCACAAATTTTAGTTATATATTAAAATAGATAAAACATCATAAATTATACAATAATACGAATTTATTAAAAATGTATAGCACGACAGATAGAAAAATTTATAGACAAATATTTGAGTAAAATATTATACAAAATAAATTCATAATTGTATAAATGAAACAAAATATTTTCCCAGGCCAAAACAAATAACATACTCAGCATGTAAATTAATGAGTTCATATGTAAACGTTTGTGTAAACTGAATATATATCTATCTGGATAATATTCAGTATATGGGATATTGAATAGTGATAATGTAGTATTACATTTATGATGGATATATTCTCTACTATGCTAAAATTAGTGGTGATAACGTGTAGATTAGGTAATGTCAGCTATATTAAGCTATTACTGCATGTGGTGAAGTCAAATGCATTAAGATCAATTATACACAATAAGGCATTTCAACTATGGCAACGCTTCATAGATAATAGAATTAAAATATGATGCCATTACCGGTCTTTGTCCATTTGTCGCATTGTACTATACATAAATTGTTATAAAAATGTATCAATATTTCAAAACTGTTATTTATGAGAGAGAAAAGTTTTTGTAAAAGAGAAAGATTTCATACCATTTATGTAATATGATTATAAAATAGTTCAACTATAATTATTTTTTTTTACTATTGTCTGCTAATATAAATACGTACAAAGTAATGTTTAATATGTAAAAAATAACATTTAATGTTACTAATATTATTCAATCTCTGTCTCTTAAAAAAAAATAATATTATTTTTAATGTTACCTCGTGTCATGAAAACTTATCTCAAATTCAATGACACCTGGTTCTTTAATATTAGGTTTTAGAAGCTCGCGAATTGCCAATAAAAGATGTAACGGGTAGCAGTGATCCGTATGTGAAGGTGTACCTGTTGCCGGATAGGAAGAAGAAGTTTCAAACAAAAGTACATCGAAAGAATTTGAACCCAATATTCAATGAAACATTTATTTTTAGGTAAAGAAATTTATGATACAATATTCATTGTAATTTATCTTGAAAAACTTTTTCTTAGCATTCAGTTATGTGTATCTCTCTCTCTCTCTCTCTCTCTCTCTCTATATATATATATATATATATAT
>NW_017304811.1:432588-443156 GCF_001594115.1 Trachymyrmex septentrionalis
AGCGTTTAATATTTAATATATTTTATCAGTGTATCTTATGAAGAATTGAGAGACCGTTACTTACAATTCTCGGTGTACGACTTCGATCGATTTTCACGTCACGATCTCATTGGACAAGTAGTTCTTAAAGGGCTCTTAGATTGTACTGACCTTGAGCAAGAAATCGAATATACGATGGACATTCTCTGCGCTTTGCAGGTAATTTAATTTGCATGAAATAGACGGTTAATTATTTTAGACGGTTACTTCGAGTGTAATTTTAACTTTTCAATATTATACGTAGGAGAAAGTCGATCTGGGAGAATTGATGTTGTCATTGTGCTATCTACCAACCGCCGGTCGTTTGACATTAACTGTCGTTAAAGCCAGAAACTTAAAGGGAATGGATATAACGGGCAAATCAGGTCTGTATAGAATGGATCAGATATTTTTGTTATTATTAAGAATTATTAACTCCCCGTCTGCAATTATATTTTTACTCCACCTATCGAGCCAAGTTTTTTTACTGTTTTAGGCTTTTAAAAAAATGTAGAAAAATGTTATTTTTTAACATCTCTATTACATTACAAAATATTTTTTAACATCTCTATTACATTAACAAAATATTGTTAGAGTGTGAATTGGATTCTCCTTTATTTCGGGAAAAATTAAAAGCGAAATTTCGCTTATTCGCAAAAAAGATAGATTGCAGACCGAGAATGAATTTTTGAATATCTCTTCTTAGAATATAATATTAATTATTACTATTATTATTGTATTATCATAATTATATGTATTATTAACTATAATCTAACTGAGTATGTTTTATTTCCTCATTAGATCCTTATGTGAAAGTCTATTTGCTATGTCAAGGCAAAAGAATAAAGAAGAAAAAGACAACGGTAAAGAAGAATACTCTTTATCCCATCTACAATGAGGCACTCGTTTTTGACGTTCCTTCAGACAACATCGAGGATGTCAGTCTTATAGTGAAAGTAATTGATTACGATAGGTAAAAACAAATTTTCGACACATTTTGAAAAATTGTTTTACTAAAGTAAGAGAATGGGAAATTAAATATTTTATCCATACTAGAATCGGATCGAATGAGTTGATGGGCTGTACCGCGATTGGATCGAGCTTTATTGGAATAGGCCGTGATCACTGGTTAGAAATGCTAGATAATCCAAGAAAACCTGTAGCACAATGGTATCCATTAATGGAAACCGTATCTGGCCATATTCCAGCTGTGGATTCGGAATCACTTCCAGTAAGCCTGAGCTGCTTAAACAGGGTTAACAGGTGGGTTTAACTTCTGCGCGGATTGTGATTTACAGGATGGGAAAGCCGCTATAGTTGAAACAGTATTAGTCATATTTTTAGGCAAAAAGCACAATTAAATAATAAATTATAACAAATTTATACTTAAGAAAAAATTGTAAAATTTTTAATATAGACTCTTACCCTCTAAAGAGATAATCCAATAGTAGTTTATTATATATATAGAAATCTAAATTCTTGTATATATTGATAAGATAAAAATTTTAATAGCTTTGTTGATCCTTCTGATAAAACTCGCATTGTAGATGAAGACAAAAGGCAGAAAGTAAACACTGCAAGAGCTCGCAAATATTGTCGAACGTCGGCTTGGACATCGTCTCCTTCTGTCGTCATTTAATGCACATCGCTTGACTGACTTAAGTACAACCTCTGTCTCAAAGGAAGGCCGGAAGGCGAACTCTGTGCTTTGCAATCTTACCTCGTGCAGCAGGCATGAAATAATAAACGATCCGGCGTAACGCCAAAAAAACCAATCACTCGCGAAACATATGTTGCTCAATTCCGGCGATTCGATGGCAATCGCGACGGAAACGAGATAAATTTACGTTGCTTTACCTTTCGAGCTGCTGCTCGCGATAGTCGGGCTGGTCCCGCATCGTTTCAAATGCAGGTTATTGTTGTATTTACAATATCCCCATAGTATCCTCTCTCTTATCACACGTGATGTTGAGCATGACGCTAGCTTAAATGTTGTAGATTAACGCGTGAGATCAGCTAAAGTAAGTTTTTATAGAAGACGAAAATAAGCGTGAGGATTGTGAGGAGTTTAAGGCCTTATCCTCAATAAAGGTGAAACGGACGAATGCAGATAGCTTTAGAGACGGATTATATTAGTGGCAGAGTATATATCATTGAATACGATAGATGTTTAAGGTAGTACAAATAGAGTTGAATCTATACGTCGTTTATTATTTCACGCTCGCTATCACTTCTGTGCAAATGTTCTATTAACGTGATATATGTTTAAACATAAAGAAGGCTCGATACAAACGAGCACTGTTTGTGATAATGTATCTGAAAACACATACGCATACTGACACACATATACGTACAAGTACGCACGTGGTCCAGTGACCACGTATATCAGTAGCTGCTTCGTATACGTATGTACGTTTGCAACTAACGTGTCTACTCAATTGTGAACTTGATAATAAATAATGATACACATCGTGTAAGTTAATTATATATATATAATAAAAAAGAAGGGCAAAGCAGTCCTGTTATTATTTAATAAATTACGAATATATTATTTATATGCATGCCATGCATTTAAGAATATGATTGTAATATTATGAAAATATGAGATTTTTATTGTAAATTTTCAACGAGAGAACTGTCTGATTTTTTGATGAGTTGCATTTGGCCAAACTTGCAAAATCTATGTAAATTCTGCTTTATTGACATATTTCTAAGAATATATATCTGGTAACGTTTACACAGAATGCATGGAAAGAACTTGAGTAAGAAATATGGGCGTTTCTGGAAAATAGATGATAAATTGGGTATTTTCAAATATTTTATAAGTAAAATAAAAATGCAATGACAAAATGTACTTTTAATTGCATTTACATCTTCTTATTTTTGTTAAAATTCAAATTATTCCTGTGATTTCAAATTTCTTAAGCTCTTGTCAGTTGTGAAGAAATGGTAATTACGCCACAAAAATATACGTAAGCTACACATACTATAGAGTTATATTACGTAAACCGTAGATAATCGAATATAATATCAAAACTGAGGTGATATAATACAGTGACATATTGACTAGCGGAAAATGTGCCAACAAAGTAATTATGTAACAAAGGTAGTGTGATTAATAATAGTATGTTCTAATCACATGCTTGATATAGAAACTTCAGAGTCAGCATGCTATAATAATCTTAGAGTATCCCTCTATTTCAAGTCAATATATTTCGACTGTATGCCTTTTTTCGTCTGTAAATCGTAAGAAACATCTTTCTAAATCCTCGAGAGTTTTCCATCTATTTCGTTGTTCCAGCGATGCCCATAGAAAAAAAAACTTGATTTTTTCATACAAGTGGGACATTCTACCACAGGACTGAGCTTTCTCAAATAACTTCATGTAAGAAGTGGAACAGTCGCTCCATACTGAGAGTAGTATTTAGACGAATTCGAAGAATCTGTATTTACTCTAAAACGCGACGCAAAATGTGATCTCTCCATTAGCATTGTTATATAAAATAATTTAAATCAGGATGCGCTTGAAAATGCTAAAGTAAGCTTTCAGTTTTTTTATTACATATGTATCAGTAAAAAATTTAAACGTTCCTTTTTTCTACCTCGAATACTGAATCATTAATTCATGAATGATAAAACATCGGCTTTTTGAGATGTAAATGGACTGCGTACTGGATTATAAAATATGAATATATAAATCTTGTGTGTGTATATTTATGAATATATAAACAAGATAAATTATATTATGCAAATGAATGTACATTAAAAATTGTGTTAGTACGTATTGTAACTGTCGAAAAAGGATGAGTACTTTGTTTAATACTCTACTCTAATTATGAAAGCGATCGTACATAATTAATTTATAGACAAATAACAATAATATCGATATGGACGATGTGTATACTTTTCTAACGAGTACATACATATCTATATATTGTATATTTGAGTACTTTTCAGTGCTCCCTGTTATGATCGTGAATAACATAAATAAATCGGTAACAAGAAAGACTGTTACGTTTTAATTTCACCTGCACAATTGCAGTATATCTTTTCTACACTCTGAAAAATATATATGTGAATTTTTAACATAATGCGGTGCTTATATCATTATTCTTACCATATATATCATATGTTGATGTTTATACAACACGACAATTATATTTAACCCTCTGCTGGCAATATGAAATTTTATCTCTTCTGTCAGCCAGCAGTCTTCGAGAAACAAAGCAGATTTTTTTTATTGTTCCGGATTATAAAAATGTGAAAAAATTCTGATATATTTATTAAAACTACCAATGAGTTTTTACCATCACAGAAGTTGGATTGTGTTTTGACTTATTTTTTACAGATTTAAATTTATCTATTAGAATTCACAATTAAAATGGTGTCTTATAAAAGACCCCATGTTGCCGGCATATGATTATAATTTTGAATCCGTTTCCATATTTTTTTTTATAGTGTATCGTTTAAAATTATTGATAGTCCAAGTCTAAGCTATAAAGAAAAAAGATCGTCTGCAACATCAAATGTACTTTTCATTTATTTGACTACTTATCTTTACAGATTATTCTACCTTATGCTAAGATACAACTTTCCCATTATGTTACCTTCTAATCGAACATTACAATACTTCTAAGTATAAAATAAGCGATAGAGCTTATATATACTGGTATGTAGCAACGACTTAAGTACCTTTCTACCTAGTAGTACTCCTTAAAAGTGGCGGGAATTAATCTGTACCGCTTATCTCCTGTCAACGACGAGATGCCCGTGATTACGGTTTGGCTTCGTCGGAAATCAATACGAGACAAGTGTCGAGAGACTTTTTCGATGATGCACCCGGTCATCCTACATCCACCGATCGAGCGTCGAACCACTCACGGACGCGCTTTGACACTACCGGCAAAACAATTAGGCCACTAACTACATTTTGTTCGCGAAACATAATCGTTTGGTCATATTCTCTTTCTCTAATGTGTTTGCGCGCATGTCTTCAATTGCTTCAATTTTCGAAGTGACGAAGATGTTCACCGGAGACACCCGCAATCGGTGGGAGGCTCGATCCTGACGAGATGTAATCGCGCGGTTAACAATGATCCGTAAATTGGAAGAGCTCGACTATGATCCGCGCACGAAGATCGGGTCGCGTCAGATCGAGGTAGAAAAAAAAACCGAGTCAGTGCTTATAAAACATTGGTGCAAACGTTGCTCGACGAGCTCCCTTGAATCTGCGCGATCGAGACTGCTCCAACTTTACGGCTACGTGTATATTGACTTTCGTATGTAGATGTAAAAAAAAACCGATCATACACGTCGACGAAAGCTTTCGATCAGCTACGAAGCTCTCTCGTTAGACTCGAGACGTCGATTTACATTCCATTGAGCTTTCCCGCTACAAGGTTGACTCTCTATCCCGCGTCGCTCTTAAGTATAACTTTGAGAGACTTAAACCAGGTCTTTAAGTAGATAAACGTGAGCCTAATAAGTAAGCGCTTGAGTGTTATAGCCGCGTGTTTTGCAGCGTTGTTCCTTTTCTGTTCCCGCCCGTGATTACTCTTATAAACAGACGCGTCAATTAATCTATAGATGTAAGTACTTCTCTACGGGCAGCTCGCGGAGCGGATGAACCGGATAAAACTTTACACAGTTCTTATTATGTTTTTTCTCCTCGTAATCGTAATGTCGATAATTAAAATTATCACTTAACACGCAAACATTAAGGGCCTTATCCGACGAATATACAAATCTATGCTCCTATATAGGTAGCCGTCAATATTAAGTATGTTAATGTAGCCATAATCGTATAATAATAATAATATTAATAATAATGACGACAATAAATCGTAATCGTAATAATAATATAGGCAAACTCTTGTAGCGTTGTACTTAGCGTTATTTAAAATAGTAGCAATATTTTTTTTTATGTACTGAATGTTCAAGTACGGACAGAAATCGATCTGAGTTAACTTCCTTTAAGTATATTAGCAATATGGAGGGAATTCACTAACAATTTGCTTAAAGAGTGCAGCACATTCTCACACATCTATAAACAAATATAAAAACTTTTCTCTCTTATGTGACCTCTTGTCATCCCGATGCATTCTCATCCATTATGCTGCCTTCGCGCCTACTGAATAATTGCGAAAATGTTGAATACACGTGTTACCACGCGTCGTCAAAATCATCCCCATTATTTCGCAATTCAACTACATCCCTTTTTAACTTGATAATTTTTATGAACAAGAAACAATTATCTTTGTTCTTCAGCCCAATCAATCTAGATAACTAGGTGAACAAATGCAGTTTTATTTTGTGTGTGTGTGTGTGTGTGTGTGTGTGTGTGTGTGTGTGTGTGTGTAAATCGGCTAAAAGCAGGAAATGCAGATGGAATGTCGTGCGTTTCTTTTTTCCGTTTTCTCTTTCCCATATTTCTCTCTCACCGTAGCGAAAATAATGTGTCGATAGTGCGCCTATCATATACATCGAGTACACACGTAAACATTTACACGCGTGACACAAAAATTCGTTTCCATACGTAAGAAAATTAGCGATATTGTTGAAAACACTCAGACACAACCCTCAACCCTTCGGCGTTTCACCCGTATCATCCCACACTCTTCTTCATCCTTTCTCTGCCATTCATGCCTTCATTTTTCTGCGCGAACAAAACTACACGAACGATCATGCAGAAGCACGCCCATAACGAGTGGCAATACACCATTATTAACACGTTGCACACGTAACATTCTCCTATACATTTAAAAATTGTACGATTACCGATGATCAATTCGCGAGGGTCGCCCGCCTGATCGTTCGGTGCACAGCAAGAATCGATATTACGACCGTAGCGCTACCATGATCTCGCAAGGTCAAAGTGATTGATTGCTAGAAAACGACGGCGTTATGCATTTACTTTATACAACTACACGTAAACGGCATATCTTTTTAAATGTATCGATACCTAATTGCTGAGGATCGCAGATCGTGATTCATGACAGCGATTCGACGGTAATTCTTGACTAGAATACATATCGAGGTACGGGGAAATCTATCCTTGCCATTGTACCACGAATCAAACAATGTTAATCAATAAAATTGTTTAAAATGTCCAAATTTATTAAAATTATTAAGTATTTTATGTGCGTTTTAAAAAAACTTTGATAACTACTCTCGCGTTAATATTCCGGAGTTTCTTCCGGATCACTTTTTAGCTAATTGATGACGTCATTTGCTAAAATCGAAGACATCGTGTATTTTGTTTTAAGCAAAGCAAATGATAAATGCAAAAGCGAATTGTAATTACATATAATGCACCATAAAATCATCTGCGTCCTCTTAAATCATCGCGACGGTCAACTAAAATTTGTGATTCACTTCGAATGACTTATATTTTCCTGCTTTCTTTCCGTATTCTCTCATCTCTGTGTCTCCTTACATCTGCATTCTTTCATATACAAAGATTTTGCGACAACTGGCGACCACGAAAATATACCTATCATTGTCATACGGCTACGAAGTAACGACAACAAAACGGTTTCCCCATTCCTCTGTCTTCTTAGATACATTAAGTAATTACTCGTTACACATGATTAAAATCAAGTTGACGACAATATGCTATATCCGGAATACGTACAAACAACTGAAGGCTATACTTATGCGGCGTGTCTAAGACTAGCTCGTGAAATGCACAAGGCTCAAAATGACAATAGTACTCTGTAGTAATACTACAAGACTATCGATCACATGTTCTACGATGGCGCACGAACGAAAATCAAGCTAGTAATTCTCTACCGCCTATACGTGATCAAGCATCTTCTTCCCCATCGTTGTTGGCTATTAAGGTGTACGTCTGCTTTTTTTCTTCATTCTCTCACATTTCACGCTTTCTCTCTCTCTCTCTCTCTCTCTCTCTCTCTCTCTCTCTCTCTCTCTTTCTCATTCTCTTTCTCTCTTTCTCTTTCTTTCATCTCTCATATACTCACTCGAATCATCCTAAGGATCACTGACAACGCATTCATACATAAACGCGATCCTTGACAACTCACGGAATGTTAAGGATGAATTCGGGATGTTACTTTAGCCTAAATAACTTGCTTTGCTGATTAATATACGTCGCGTGCGAAAATACCAAGAAATATCCTCGCAAAAAGTTAAGCTGGACGGCTTTGATAAAAATTAGGATCTCTTTCGAAGGACGCGAACATCAGGGTGTAGAAAGTGTTGCGGCGGCGGCGGCGGCGGGGGATGAGGGGTAGGAGATTGATACCGCGGCCGGGAGAATGATTAGCGATGTGTCTACCGCGCAGCATTTACCGGTGCTACCGCGGCATCAGTGATTTACGCAGTGCGTTCGCGTGCGTGTAGTTCGAACTGAACGTACAAGGTGCTTAGCCAAAAGGTTCGACGTGAGCGACATTAATACGTCTGAGAAGAATAGAATGCAAACCTCTCGCGATAATGCACGCCTTTCACTTCCTTGGCCCCTCTAATATAGGGAATAAAGCGCGCGTCTATGCACGTGTGTATGTATATATGTATAACGTGAAGAATTACATATTCCGTATTTACAATTGGACATTTAACGCTAGAGTGTCGTGGGCCAAATCCACGTGCAGTTCCAGGCATAAAAATAACGTATGTTCAGCTCCGCCGTCTCGTCGACGCGGTTTCTTTCTTCGGCGCTTATCGTCTTTTCCCGTTATAGCATACCTTTTTCTCCGCGCCGCGTGAGAAGAAATCGCGCGAACACTCGCGAACATAGATAGATCCGAGTCTTTGTTAATTGACTAGCGTTTTCGAGCGGCACGTAATATAATTTTCGCGCTTTTACAAGCATGCGACATGGTTTGACGTTCACTCGGCAATTACGCGGGATAAACGGCCGGAACTCTGATTGCACCTCGCCCTCTGTATCACGCTCCGCTCGACCTTCTCTCTCACGGAAGCACTGCACGCAGCCATGTAAGCGAGTTTATTGCTAAACGTTAAAATTCGCAGTGCACCACATTTATTTCATTGCCGCTCGTTGCACCTAATTCGAAAACGATTGATTGAATATACTTTATATACCATAAATTGCGGCGAATCTAAAGATAGTCTGACGAGAAGCTGGCCCGTACAAATGTCGCGCAAATACTATGGTTCCCCCGTACATTCGGTACACTCGTGAGTGATCCACGAAAAATTGAACAAACGCAGCGTCGTTTGTCCGAGAAAATACATGTAAATTCGAAGTTGTCGTACTTGGAAAGTTAAACGCAAGAATTTGTTTTATAGGATGCGCCGTGCCTTCTTAGGCGAAGAGGAAGTCGTAATTTCAGTAACGCTGCTGGAACTCGTGATGCCATCTGTTAAAGTCGATGTGGAATATCACAATGGACCCGTTTGCCAGACCAGCTAGAAGAAACCTGTAAAAAATAGAATATATTTAGGATTCGTTAAAAGAATATAATTTTAAAGTGGATTCCTGAAATTATGTGCAAACGTTATCTCATTGTTAAAGACTAAGAAAAAGATATTTTTTATGTAGATTTCACTTACTTTTGATCATGAGCTAGTGCAAGGGATCGCACGCTGCTTTCGCATGCGGGAAATGCATAAAGTAGGGCAAGATTAAAAGTTCGCCAAACTTCAACGATACCCTTGTCACCTCCAGTCATCAAGTATTCGCCGTCTCTGCTCAGTAATAAGCACTGGAAATAAATTAACGGTATTAACATATAATATATACAGAATTTATTGCGTTTATAAAATTTGAGCCTAGGGGCTAATTATGATCCTCAAAAGCCCTAATCTAATCCCCTTCTTCCTTTCCATCCTAACAAATACAACTCTTTTTGCATATCTCAAATTTATAAATACACTGATAAACTACTATCAATAGTATTTTGTCAGTGACAAATATCACGTTAACTTTTAATAAGTAGCCACAAACAATAGCTCCACTGTTTTCTTAAAAATCTTGTATTAGAAAATAAAAATGTTGATATTTAGAAGCCTAGATGTCTTAAAGTTTATTATTTTTATTCTTCTATCTTATAAGAGTATAATTAAGCTAAATTTACAGAAAAATGTTCTGATTATCAACAAAATGTTGGCTACCAACAAGAAATATACACAAAATGCATTCTGATCATATCAATCAGAATTTTATAATTAAATATTGTAATTAAATTTTTAGTTATTTCGATTAAAACATTTGATAGATTTAACTATAATATAAGTGTAATATTTAATTTAAACTTTGATAATTGAATCTATTAAGATTTCAATTAATGCAACAAGACTTTTTTCCAATGTAACTATAATATATAATATATTAAACAATGTAAATAAAAAATTTTTTAGATATTCTGTGCACTCTACTTATCAACCAGCATATCTTTAAATAATCTACTTAAAGATTTATCATATCATTGATCACATATAAAAGTTGTTAAAAAGGAGGCAGTATCAAATATATGTATTATTAATTACAATCGCTATCAATTGTTTCAACAATCCACAAAATTGTATCATAAACACAATTGTTAAAATTAATTATGTAATTT
>NW_017304811.1:443256-458379 GCF_001594115.1 Trachymyrmex septentrionalis
TATATATATACAATTGTATATAATTATACATAAAATATGTCATAATATATGTAACATTTTTTCCGGATTATAATGCTCTTGAGTTCTAGCTATGAAAATTTCTCTTAGATACTAAACTCTTAGATGAATATACCTGGAAATATAAATTATCAAAAAATTAATTACTAAAATTACAGAAATTACAGAAGTTCACCTGTAAATTATCATTATGAGACTCGTGACGAAGACGTTTTCCATTTATAGTGAAGGCCGCTATATGCCCACGTTCATAGTTTACCACGATGACGCCCTCGCGTGACATAGCGATGTTTTCAGGGGACGAAAATCCATTCGGTGCCTCGAGCGATCTTAGAAGGTCACCAAAAGTGGTGTGGACGAGTACCGGGCCGTCTGTAACATCAAATTATTTACAATTAATCATTAAAAATCAACCAAATTATTTCGAAATCAGGCATTATGCTTAGGCAATATAATTAATTATTATGCAATAGTGTAGGGCGAAGTATTTTTTTATCCTTTCTCCTAAAACTCATTCTTTTTTCAACTTAATACGTACAATACGATCCCGAGACAACCAAACCCAATTCGGCAGATATGACGACGGCCGTCACAGGCTGTTCGTGACCCGTAAGGGTGGCACGTGGCGCCGGTGCTTCACCCTCACCAACGATAGTTTGTGTTCTTGCGTTCCAGTGCCAAAGGAGGACAGTACAATCAGCACTTCCGGATGCAATGTAGCAATCGGAAGTAATGTTGCACTCGCTGCGCGACAAGCAAGTAACGACTCCGTAATGACCGAATACTATCTGGACGATTTTTGCTGCAAATGATAATTTCTCCTTTTATAAGGTTTCACCATGTAAAGAAGCACATAAACTAATAACTGCTTATTTACACTACAGTAAAAAACATTTCATATTTATGTTAAAAATCGTTCTTGTTAAAATTTTTGTGTTGAATTTTTAACCAAAATGTTAATTTAATATAATACGACTATTATTTGAATATTTTATGTTAAATTAATACTCAACATTTTTTAGTTTTATAAAAGTAACACAATTTATAAATAACAAATAATTAACATAAAAATAATATATATTTTAAAACGTAAATTCTTTAAGATAAATAAATATACAATGTATTAATTTAATATAGTATAAATATTAATTTTATGGAAGAAATATGCTTCCACAATTTGTTTACGAATTTTATTAATGTTATATATTTTTTATTAATTTTTTTACATAATATTTACTTTATTTTTTAACATATTTATCTTGTGTTAAATTAATATAAAAATTTTGGACCTTTTAAAAAATACGCAAAATGTTAAATTTAACATAAATGTTCCATGTGTATCTATTCATCGTATTATAGTGCGATTAATTAAGAAATATTAAAACTTACCCGTCTCGGTGGAGAAAACGCGGAAGCTATTGTCCCAAAATCCGCAAGCCACTAAAAATCGGCTGTCCACAGTGGTAACAAAGCAATTGCTGCGAATCTTAAGCTTCTGGCTAAAATTGTCGCCTAGATGTCGACGTTGTAACGTTGGATTTGAGCTGTTTGCCGCTTGAGCTAAAAATATACAGCACGGCATCGTTAATTAGTACGCACATCCCGAAGACATCTTGAAAATGTTACTTCATCTGTATATGTACGCATACTTACAGAGAACAGGATCCATGGATAATGGCTGATTGGCAGCCTGCGCCTGAGGTGTATCTGCATAACTCGGAGATTGCACGGAGGCTACAAAAGATTAAAATTACGATAACAACGAGGCAATGAGAATAAATTCAAGCGCCTGAGTGCGTGTAGAAAATTACTTTACCTGCATAATTGGTATTCCATCGATTAACAGCAAATTGTTGTCCGGTGGTTACCGTCACAACCGATGGCAGTGGCAGTTGAGGGTAAGTGTTAGCCGAGATGTGACAGATCGGCGAGTTAGACGGAAACTTGATGGTCATGCATACGTCGTCCGGAATACTCGAGAACATCATTGGCGACTAAAAAAATATTGCAATTTCTGTTATTTTACTTTGAGGATCTCTAATAGCACAATTATCTCTAGTAACATCCCAGATAATGTATGTTTAAAATACATCATAAAATCATAAAGACGTCTTTTGAAACACATATGTCTAAAAAATATTTAAAAGACATCGTAAAAATCTAGACAATACGTGTTGTTCAAAATAATATCATTCTAACTGGTTCAATATATATCCAATGTTTAATCAATATATCACCAATAAGATGCTAGTAGGAATGGCTTAAATTAAATGAAGCTAAAACATTTTCGCTTCTAAGAGGTGTACCCGCAGGACACAAGCTAACAGTAATAATTACATCATATTATAATTTCCCACTTAACAATATAATATATAATAGGTATGCATGACAGTTACATTGAGTGGAAAATTATAACATTGGTGTAATGTTCGTGTTCTGCGGATAATTACATATTTTAAATTATAGACAACATTATAATTATTATTTTGTATCAAGGATTACATTGACTCTTAAGTCCTTTTTTATATTATTGAATAAATGTTCTCAATATTTTTTAAAACTGCATACATATAAAACTATTTTTCCATTTGTGTTGAGATAATCTTACCAAATGCATCGCGGAGCTTCTCGGAGGATGCGGTTCCATCAAAAGCTGCGACGGCGTCTGTCCGAAATTCCTAATTTGGTTTTCTATAGCTTCTCTTATCATAGGGTCTGTGATTGTGTCCAGTTCTACGGTACCCTCGTACGTTAAATAGTAGAAAACATTGGTTGCACGTACGGCTTCCGGGCCTGCGAGAAACAAAGTAACCGAAGTTACACGAAGATCTTTAACGCGTTATTGTTTGTTATAAATTTTATGAGATTTTCGTGCGACATTATGCATTCTTCGAGAATGACTCCGAGAGTGTTCTCGGCGATTGCTTGTACTCGGTATTTCCGGCTGGCTCTACTTTCGTGCTACCGGCTGTTGTGCTACCGTAAACGTGTTGCATATTACGGGTGGGACGCATTGTCGCGCTCGGCACACGTGCCTAATTGGTCGGGACAGGGACCGAGAGAGAAAGAGGAAGCTAACTAAAAACTAATTCCTTCCATACGCGCGCCTTCGTACGCCAGTCTTCTCTCGCTGCCGCGTCCGATGCCGAGGCAGCATCTTCGGGGAAGCGCCGGATATAGAGGCGCCATCGGCAATTAACATTGGTGGAAATCTAATTTGACTCGACTGCGCCTCTGTCCCAACACCCAAGGCGTAACCTTGGGCGCTCGCGAGCGGCGCCTGCCATTGTGTGAACATTTATTAATTCAATTCATGGGTTATCGTACGAACCTAACGTCATCGACAATTAAGTAATCGGTGTAAACATATCTTAATAAGACTTTATTATTTTAGATAATCACTGAGATTAAAAATCAAAGAAATTTTATTTTTTCACCGAACGCGCAATAGAGATTTAAATATATACCTTTATTTTTTTAATATCCGCAATTGACAAACTTCTATAAATTATTGTAAATATACACGGACAAAACGTTTCTTGAAGTATCTAAAAATCTAACTGGATACAGTTCTGAAAATAACTTTGTTGAATCATCAAAATAATTTATGTAGAAAATTTAACATATGAACAATGCTGCAAAAAGTTTTGACATTCTAGCAGTTTGAGTACCATATATGATTATTCTAATGCTCCAATAAAATTATTTTTAAATCTGTATCTAAATTTTTAGAGACACTTTAGCAAAATTGTCTTCTCCGCGTATTTAAAGTTACCTTTCTGTTTATAACCGAATATCAGGTCGATCCATTGATGTAATTGACATGACACAAATTCGGACTCGAGTGCCTGAAGAAAATAACAATTTATTAAATAATGTCAACTGTAAGATATGTACTGCATTGATAGAAAAATAATACAACTTAAAGTTAATAACTTTTTTGTAAAGCATTTTTTAAATTCTTTCTAAATTTTCGAATAACATTTTAATTAAAGGGGGGGATGGTAAGTATACATGACTTCACTGTTTTCCATGTTACTTTTAATTATAATATATTCTTTAAAACTAAGTTATGAGTTTTCAAAATTCGAATACTATTATGTAAAGCTGTGTAATTTTCATCCCTTATCAGAGTTGTAACACTTTTTCATACAAGCAATGTCTTGACAAATGTGTTATTTTTCCACAACAATATATTTAGTCTTTAGAATAGATTTCCTTTCATTATCTCCTAAATGCTAATTTTTTTACTTGAGTCACTTTTTTATCAATGCGACGATATGTATATTACTTGCGATATTTTTGTATAAAGACACATTAGTATTTTTTAAATTTAAAATTTATATTAAGTTATTTACGTACGGAGAGAAAAGATTTGCTATAAACGCGGATTACAAAATTTAATTGTCAAATTTGTTTGATATTTATAGCAAACAAATTTACATATTTAACAAATATTTTGCATTTGTTGCAAATAATTTTTAACGAATACAAAAAAGAATAAATATTTATTACACCTGCCAATAATTTGCGATTCCTATATTTGCAAATAGAATTTGCCGTTATAGCATAAGATTATTAGCTTTTATATTTTTTCTCTTCATGTTGATTTTGAAAAAGTTAATTATGTTTACCATTCGATTTATACGTATAAACTCTTCGGGAGACGAAGCCCAGGGTGGTAATTCAACATCGCCGACCGAACTACCATCTTCCTGCCTGCCCAAACGGTAGCGATTGCTATTTACTAACATTTCCGGTAGGAAAAAGAATTCCGGAATCAGCTCCTGTTAATAAAAAGGCGAATTTATAGCTCTGCCGATCTTCAGTATATCAAGTGAGACAAAATTGAAATTTTATACAGCGATGATAACAATGGATATTCACCAAAGCGTGGCGAAAATGTAAATTTTACGAGTATCTTAATTAAATGCAACGAACCTTAACGTCGGATGTATCACGTTGGCAATTCTTCCACGAGAGTGCGATAGATGAGAATAGTCTGTTAGGATGATCAAATTTGCCGCCTTGCAAAGCCAAGAACATAGTAGTCATTGGTTCCTGTAAAAATCATTTATATCCATAGAATCATTTAGTTATTTTTAATCATTTGCATAGATTGTCACTGCTCCTGTTTAATATGACATTAATTTAATTAAAACAACAAGTAAATTTGTGTCAGTCAAACAATTTAATAATTTCTTGAGTCAAACAATTTAACTTAAGAACCTATTAAAATTTGAGCCAAGTATAAATTTGATTCAAATTTAATTTATTATTACCTAAGTGCATAAATAAACATAAACATAAATTTACTTTAAAATTTGAGCCAAGTATAAATTTGATTCAAATTTAATTTATTATTACCTAAGTGCATAAATAAACATAAACATAAATTTACTTTAAAATTTGAGCCAAGTATAAATTTGATTCAAATTTAATTTATTATTACCTAAGTGCATAAATAAACATAAACATAAATTTACTTTAAAATTAATAGAAATGGATTGATTTACATTTTGACCCAAGTGGAAATTAAAATAACAAAATGTTTAATTCAAGGGATTGGGGGGGTTCTTCATTGCTCCTTTGATATCTAACAATATAGCTGAGCGCTTTTACAACGAGAGCACATAAATCCCGTAGAATATCAATAAGGACAAGATATAGAAACGAGTATGTGAGTTGAGGCGAAGAAAATGCGGCACGACTCTAAACCGCCACTTAGAGACACTTTACAGGCGGTCCTTTGTGTGTGCGGTTTCTTGCGAAGCCCTTCTCGTTTCTCAGTCAGTCATCCGTTCCGTTGACAGGCGAATGAACGCAAAGCGAAAGGCCACACACATAATCGATGCACTTTCGTGCTGTGGCACAAACGCAAACGTACGCGAGGACACAAACCCGATTTTTGCATTTTATTTAGAAGTGCAAGCCTCGCTATATACTAGGCTTAAAACTATTCCTTTATGGCAAGACTCCGGAATAATACTCTAAACGGATCGTTAACGTATCTTCAGCGAACAAAGCATTGAAGTAGCACAGCGGTTATAGATTAATAAATTGTTCATGATACAATATTTTATCGTACAAATGCATTGCAAATAAATAATTGAATGCGCCACGTTGTTTTGAATTTTAATGTACGCAATAATGGTACTTTAAACATGTTTTAGATTTGTCAAGAATTCGTTAAGGACAATTACATAAATTCAATGGTAATATCATAGGAATTATTGCGATAATTAATAATCTGGCGACAGATATAGTTCGATCAACACATACAATGATGAAATAACACTCGGAAATTTACAGCGAAATATGAATTTCTATACAAAACTGTAGATATTAACTCAGTCTAAAAAGAACAGAGACAGAAAAAAGAGATAAAGATATTTTTCAGTTAGGTTCTGAAATTCAAGCGAACGAGGAAATGCAGCAGAAAACAAATGTGTATATTTAACGAGAAGGCGGGCGTCATTGGCATGAGGGCGTTTCGACGCCCTCAAATTAGCGTGCACACAGTACTAAAAGTGTCGCTTAAATTTATGGTGCAGACTGGACACGTTCCGTAAGTGGAAAGACAAAAAAAATCAGCGATTGGAAGCTAATTATACGCCTATTATATGGATAACGATCCAGTCCCGTATCCTGCGTTAAACTTCAATTTAATCTCGATAAAGGAAACGACGTGGCTAATGAATATTTTTATTTAATGAATGCATTTGCTATGAATAAATAAATGCAATTTAATCAATCAATTTTTTTTTGTTTTGTATTTAGATAGTAATCATGTAAACAAAGTAATGTTATATCTGTGCTTTTTACAACTGTAAATTGACGAAACGAAGTTGAATATCAAGCAGTTTAGTTTCATAAAATAATGAGAGACTTACCACGCGTATCATCCAATTTAAAACAAAGGCCGCCGTAGAATAATGTGTGCCATAGTGAAAGGGTGGTATAGTATCGTGTTCCCAGCTCTGAAAGCGTTCCTCGAAGTAAGCTCTCCTGTTTGGATTCAGTGCGCCAATGGGCTGTGAAATACACGAGTATTCTTTAGTATTATTTATTTTAAAAATTTTGCTGAATTACATATGAAATATCAAATGCACGGAGAGAAAAAAAATGCAATTATCATAATTTAAGAGACTATAATTTATAATCATTTTTAGGCCAATTATATATTTATAGTTTTAACCATGTAAATATAATTAATTAGGCTATTATAATAGTCACACGTATTACTTGAAAATATTTGATTTTTTTATAATATATTTTGTAGTTGTTATTGCCACATAAATAGTAAGTGAATATAAGAAAATAGTTATATTTATTATATAATTGCGATTGCATTTACTAAATAAAAATGTTTATTTTGTTTATTATACTATTTATATCTTCATATTTTACTGTATTAGTATTTGAAATTATATAATAATTTTATAATTTCTTCATGTTAGACAGAATTATACATATATGATTATTATTACTATTATAGCAGTATAATAACCAGAAACATTCTTTTAATCATAATTACTTTACTATGCAATTATAGTCATAAGTGCTAAGCACTTTTCTCTCACAATCACAGTGTGACTTGAACTAAGAGAACAAGATTACTAGAATATTACTCTCGTTGTTATTTACAAAAGCCACTAAGTTTATACCTTCGACAAATCTCTGTAATTGCTGGGCAAACTGAGATCGAGTTCCTTCGTTTCGTAGTTCGTTAACACCCAAGGAAATACAGGATATTGGTTCAAGTCATTGTACGTGCGGCCTGAAATAATACAAATTTATTTCTTTTAAAACTAAAAATATTTTAGAATAAGATTGAAAATTAAGTCGCTCTTTTTTAAGACTGGCACAATTTCTGCTCTTTAAATTGAAATTCCACTCCGAAGAATTTAGAAAATCAACTTTGACTTTAAGTTTTAAACATTTATTAATTAAACACGACCTAAATTATCGCTTGATGTCCTAGACAAAAAAAGAATGAGGAAGTCGGAATGAGTGATAAGTGTTTAAATTAAATTCCTCATACATACGGTGTGTATGTGTGTGTGTCGAAAATACACGGAAAGAGATCGCAATTTGGTTTTTAATGCGGATAATCGTCGGCCCACTTTTTTCTTCGCCCTGACCCTGCCTTTCTTAGCCACGGTCACTCCTATCCATCTCGCACCCCCGCTGTTAGCTAAGGGCGACGAAAGCGGCCACGAGACCAAGCTCGTGATTCTATTTTTACGAAAAACGCGTCGCGCGGCTCAATGGGGCGCGCCGCGCCGTTTAGTAAGCGCATAACTCAGAGCGTGACGGCTAATCGCTCCTGAAATTGTCACTCCCAGAGGTCTTACTCGTGCTCATCCCTCTCCCCCCCTGCTCCGCCCCCCGTCCAAGTCCCCACAAAATCCCATCCCGAAATGCATTAGTGACGGCAGCGTGGTCCCAAGGCTGAGTTCTAATCTCTTTCCCTGTCGCTAATTAAAGCACGTCAGCGAGTTTGTCACTCGGCGCTCTCATGACGGATACACGTGTGTCACCATCCTCCCTCGCTCCGTTACTTCGTTCTCTTTTGCGATCCTATTCGACGGTATAGCACGCGAAACGTTCCCATTACTGATTATCGTGCAACGGAAGCGATTAGATTAGTTAAACACGCAGAAGCAATCGAATTGTGCTAAATCTGCAGATGCAACGCGCATCGTTTAACAAACGTAGCATAAAATAGTGGTACAATATATGAAATTTATGTAATGTAGATATTTTTTTTTAAATATATGACTGCTCGTTATTACTTTGATCGCCATGTTATGTATGCTGAGTTGAATTTTAGTTTTTGTAAAAAAAAAAACAATAAAACATAAAAATAATATACTAGATTTATTTAAAATAAAATTATTCATTAAAAAAAATTTTTTTTTTATATCTGCTTTTTTTAATCATAAAAAGATTATTTCGGTTTGCGAATCATATTTTTACTGTCCTAGCTAAAATTATATTATTAAATATGTAATAATATAAATAATGTATAATGATGTATAATATACGCAGTTTTTTATATTTATTTTTACTTTAGTGCTCGAATGATGGGGATGCCCGCGGGATGGAATACGCAAGAGATCCGGGTTTGAATCCCAGCTGAGGCAATATTTTTTGCAGATTTAAAGTTCTTATTAATATCAGACTATTAATATTCATATAAAGATATTTATTAAAAATTATTAAATTTGTAAGCACTTGCAGGTAATAGACGCAGGTAATCGACAGCACAATTAATCAAGAGATTACGGCAAATGATGGCATATAGAAAAAGAGTGGAGAGGAATTATTCAAATTAGTGTAAAATAAACAGAAGTTAATAAAATTCATGTTTGTGATAAACTGCAAGTACGAAGAGTTTTCTTTTGCATACTATTAATTACACATTCTGTTATAAAGACTTCACAAATTGTTAATTTAATGAATCATACTATTGATTACTCTGATTCTACTCATGATTGCGTTTCAAGATCGAAAAAGATTTCGACGCGCAGTTTGCAGAGAATCAGATATGTATATAAATTTAAATATAAATATTTAAGCACTTTGACCGAATATAGAGTTTTTCTTACTTAACTAGAATTATTAACTTTTTTCAATTATTTATACTTATTTATTGGACACATTGGTGAAACGATATATTGTAGTTCAATTTGCAATTTGACTCTACATATCTTCACAGAAATTTAATAAAGAGCCAATTTACTAAAAGATAGTGATTAACTATACTTATTTTAAGTAAATATTGTTTAAAAGTACTGCTGTTCAGTATTTTTAGTACAACAAATAAGTATACAATTAATTACTGTCTTTCAATAATAAATTGGCTTCATTTCAATAATAATTTGGCAATATTAGATTTTCATAAGCGATAATATTATAATACTAACCAATTTACTAAAAGACAACAATTAACTTATTTTAAGTAATTACTCTGTTTGAATAAGGCACAGATGTTCAGTACTTCAAATAAATAATTAATTACTGCTTTTCAATAATAAATTGGCCAGTATTAGATTTTCATAAACGATATTTTATAAACGGTCGCTCATTTATCGACCTTGACGTCTCTCAGAGCTCAACGTTGAAATCAGTTTGACAATCGAAATGTTAATTATTACGGCGCATAAATCTATCCCTTATTAGAGCGCATTTTTAAATATCAACACAGTGCGGCCATTCGTTACCGAGTTAAAGATACCGTGAACTGACAAAAACTACTAGACTGAGAGACCGTCTCCAAAAAGTTCGTCGGATACTTAATTCTCTCGGTAACCAAAAAAAAACAATGCAACGGCAAAGTCGTATCACACACCGGCCGCTGGATAAGTCCCACTGTCGCTACAATACGACCGTAAATCGTGGGCGCCGCGCGAGCGACGGCCGTGCGTAAATAATAGCGAGGCCGCGTTATGCATCAAAGTGATTATTAATGGTAGCGTCGGCGTGAGTAAACGCTCGGCAAACGCGCCTCGACACCGGAATGTCCGCGACACAAACGCACACACATATCCTCTGTCGTTCTCTCGTCTTAAAGACATTGGATCTTACCCTTGCTTTTTCTTCCGAATTTCGTCCCTGCTTCAGAAGAAATATGAACTAAAAATATGAATTAAAAAAAGAATTCACAGATTGTAATTATTCGCGACATACAACAAGAGCATTGACAGTCGAAGAGCACATGCATGCAAAGTACTACAAGTACCCTTAAGCCGGGAGTAATTATCTGATTTTTTAAAAGTAGATTTTGCCATTAACTCCGGAGAGTCAAGTCTAGTTTTTTAAATTTAACGATAAGTTTTATAATAATATAGTTTTTTAATAATATGTAATTTAACGATAATTGAGAAAGATAATTGAGTAAAGTTAGGATGTCGAGTATTTATTTCGGTGAGAATTAATGATATTTACACTACATTTATGCATTATAATTATAGACGTTTGTGTATATCTATAATGAATCAGTCGGTTGATCTGTCGGTCGTTTTATCGGACGTTGTTGCTGCGTCCTCGGCAATAATTCATTGCAAAGCAAGATCAGCCTAGATACGATCGAAGGCGATGACCTGTTGGCAACTACCTGGGATGAAAGGTTCGTAGATCGGAGTATATAAAACGAGCTACATATATTTTAAAAAATAAATACGATAGAAATTTGGAGGTACTCGTATATCAATATCCTTTGTGCGTACGCATCTATCTTGTCGTATACTATATTGCATCCCGCATTATATTTATGTTTCACATTTCTTATAATTTCAATAAATATTTGAATAATGAATCTTGTGTTTTCTTTTTTATTAAACACAAATACAATCTGAGCTATAAGTACGTTGGTGAGTCAATAAGTAACCCTAATTTTTATCATCTTCATTATTAAGTGCAAAAATAAGATTTGACTAACTGAAATTATATTGAAAATCGTATAAAACACCATAAATTGTAAATGTTTTATATCTAACGAAGAATAAATTAAAACAGTTTTATATATAGATTAATATACAAATATATCTACTTATATATATGTAATATAATATTTATTTTTATAACAGTTTTAATTCCGTTAGTCCTTCTTTGATATTTATTACTGCTTTTTTCAAGAAAATGCAATAAATTGAGAGTGCTTTATACTTAATGATGGCTGTAGTTGATACGCGAGATACGATTGCGGAGTATGTAAACAGATTTAAAATATCACGATATCCGCGGGATGTGACTAAAGCAATTATATCGAGAAGAGTTAAGATCAGATTGCGTTGTAACTCCAGCATACTCCAGGCTATACCGACTGCTACGCATTTTGCACAGGGTGGTCCACATAAAGCGTTACAAATTATTTTTTACAATTTTTTACAAGAAACAATATAGAAATAGTGACAAAATGTAACTATGGATAATACGACAATGTAAGATATAAACATGAATATCCGATATTCAAGAAACGCACAACATTCATCCCAAGAAGTACTTATCGACCGTCTCTGTCTCGAACTCTTCACGATTCGCCCTGTACACGCGCGGCCGGTTCGCTGCCGCCGCCGCCGCCGCCGCCGCCGCTGGTGCGGGCTATCGTATTTACATCGGATTCACTGTCATTAATTTTTAATAAACCACGGAGAGCAAAATAAAACCTCGCAGACTGATCGTATGCGGGAGCGCGGATCGGCGCGGCGCAGCACGGCGCGGACCGGTTCGTTTTCGTATCGCTTCTCTTTCTCTCTCCGCTGACGGTTCCGCCGCTCTCGACGTTACGTGCAGAGAACGCAGCCTCGGTGTACCCACGGCTATTTATTCGAACAATTAATATATAACCCTCGTAAATACGCAGCCGCGGCCACCCCCAGGCGAATTGCGGCGGACTGCGCCAAAATGCGAATAATTACGCGTCCGTGCTCATCGCCGTCATTAAGCCAACCTGGCCGACCGCGGGCGTGGGTGCGCATAAATCCCGCACGAGCGAGATAACTTACGACGCGAGCTTGGACGAGCTCTTAACCGACTAGTTTACAAGAATCGCCACCGATCACCGGTTAATATCGCCGCAACGACGATTGGCGTGCCGCCCGTAACGCTATCGTGCCCGCTGACGATTATTATCGAAAGAACTTGGCCTGGGGAGAAGAGGACAGCGAGAGATCGATCACTCCTGGGAGTCGATGAACCTCGCGGCAAGTGAAGAGAATCGTTTGATGATACGTTTGTTTCTTCTATATATAATGCTTCTTGCGTGTAATATAGAAGACAAATGGTACACGTTGAATTCTCTCTTCCGTGAAATTAAAGATAAATTGTTCTATCGTGCGCACGATAATAAAAGCACAATGAGCGAACACGCTTTGCGTGTAAGTATCATTAAATCTCGTATAAATGTTGTCCGAGAAAAGGAATACGTCATTCTGTGTTATTGGCACTATTGTAATCTACTGGAAATAGTCACCTTTCCTATTCAGCAGTGAAAAAATGTAAATTGTCAAATATTGTTTTATATGAATATTGTTTAATATATTTTTTTTACAACTCTTTGTGTTCTTTACGAATCTTTAAATATGCAGTTCCGTAAAAAAATCTGCAATAGAAAAACGTTATATTAACTGAAATCTTTATTTTTTAGAAATGCTGTCATAATAAGCTAACATGCTTATATTCTATTTAATACTTATTTGATTAATGCCACTATATTAAGGAAAATTCTATAAATGTTCAATATAAATATTCTTGAAAAGGAATATTGATATCCAACATAGAATAATACGTTCTATTTGGATTAATAGATTTTCCGTCTTGTAAAAGTTAATTAATTGTGTAATATTTTATTCGGCGTTGTATTTATATTTGTCGTTTTTCCCTTTTAACGTTTAATATCGTGAATCGTATATAACTTATTAAAAGGAATACGCTGTGATAAAAAGGTCAGCAAGATGCGCCTGCTAAGTACATCGTGACTCGTCAAGAGACATCCGAACTGTCTCATTAAAAAGCGCACGAGGCCGGTGGCGTTTCGAGTTTCGTGATTTAGTTCGATGAACGCACGAGGGAGCCGATATTAAAACCGAAGAGAAACAAAGACACGCTATTTCGCCCTCAGCAACGCGAAGCGAGGAGGGGTGGTGGCGAGTCCCTCGGGAGAGGATTACCGGGGTCCACAAGGTTGGGATTACTCGTATAGGGTAGCTAACGGAACACAGGGCTGATTGAGAACATCCCTAATGCGCCATGACAGACTCCATCCGCCCGTGTGCACCCATAAAAAAGCCTGGTGTCTTCGCTACTTTTGCGCTTCTTTCTCCAATCGATATCCAAGCGGAATCGGCCGACCACCAATCGATTTTGATCGCGTTTTACATTTATCTACAGAGTAAAGATACTTACCAGCAATTGTGTTCAGGAACATCAAATATTCAAAATTTGATATTTCTCGACGCTGCCATTTTTGAGTCATATTGGAGCTCCTCATCAACTGTCGCGGTGACATCAAAGATGCTCGTCTGTAAAATAAATAAAATTTACCGATCACCCACATAAAAAACACAATCATGTTAAAATATGTAAAATACAACTAACAGAAAATAAAATAACGCAAATTATTCTCCGATTAATTTACTCTAACTAAAGTAAGTACTCCAATAACTGAATGTATCCAATGATTGAAAAACCAAAAATGTATTTGTAATTATTAAAATATTTGTAATTATTAAGATAACAGTAAGAAATGGTAAATAGAAAAGAAGAAATACTTTTAAATACTTTTGTCTTAAAATACATAACAAAGTCTAATTTAATTGCAAAAAAAATTGTTCGTTTAAGATTTAGAGAACTATTATAATAATTCAAATAATAATATTATTAATGACTTCATCAATGTAAAATTTTATCTCAACCTATTTTTATTATGAACATTCGAAACGTCCATATCTATGCTCGTTAAACCAAAATATAAAAGGTTGTGTAGACATGTAGAAATAAGAACATCCATATGCATACGTTTAAATACATCGAAGCTACATACGCCAACAACGAAGTATCCATAATCGGAACAAGCCTGGATGATTTATAGTTCGCCGCCAAAACTATATAATTGTATGCCAGATTGTAGGCCACATTGCGAGACGTGTCACTTCTCGGCATTGCGCAGCGCGTTTTAATTACCAAATCAAACGAGCGGTGGATATAGCTTTGATAAGCAATTAAGACGGCGGTCGGGCCCAATTTACAAGAGCAATTACGTCAGGACGCGCACTCCGGCATTTTGCGTTCGCGCCATAAAACTCTCTTTATGAACGCGAAGATCGCTGATTTAGGATTTATATAGGAGACTTTAACGGGCGTGCGTCCTTCAGACATTAAAGGAGGCACGACGACGACGACCGGACGTATAAATTCAATTCTTGGATTCATCTCGCGTAAATTTCATACGAGCATGAAAACTTCCAGTGCTGCAGTGCGATCGGCAACCGGCAAAGTGCCGACTACTCAAAATATAAATGTCGATACTCTCTTATGTGGAAATTTTGGAATGTATTGTTTGTTAAATGCTTCAATGATTTATGTATATATATATATATA
>NW_017304811.1:458479-462066 GCF_001594115.1 Trachymyrmex septentrionalis
AATAATTTTGTTAGATTATATTAAAAATAATTTTGTAGAAAACTTAAGCATGATCAGCAACGCTGCAAAAAGTTTTGACATTCCATCAGCTTAAGTATTCTATATATAATTATTATAATACTTTCTCACCAAAGTTATTTTCAAATATGTATCTAGCTAAAATTTTTAGACTTCAGCAAAACTATTCTTTTCATATATAGTATAGGACTTTATGTATAGTAAAATTAATATAAAATAACATATACAAAGTACGATTGTCACGTAAATAAATTATGCATGCGATCAGGATTCTATTTTAAAAGTAAATTCTATTCGTGTTAGCTATGGAGTAAAGTAATATTTATGGCAAGATCGGCAGATATAAATTAATATATAACTGATATGCTAAAAAAACCTCCTAATTATTATCGACTTAGATAGGTTTTAATAAATAAAGATACAAACACACGTGAAAGTTTTATGGACATTATTCTTATTTCTTGATATTTCTACCGCTACGTAAAATATTTTTTTTTTTGTGAATATATGTAATTATTTATCCTGTGCTAATTAAAGTTGTATTGTAGTGATTGAGAATATTAGCGTGAGAGATAGCTATTAAAGTAATTATTTATGACAGCATGTCAACAGTCATAATTTTTTACTCAACTTCGACTATTTTGCGAAACGGACACATAAATCAATTTCCGGAGAATCGAACCTCTTTTTAAATTGTTACACATAATAATGAATAATTCATGTCAAATTCATATTATGGAAACATATAGAATGCTTTATATTCATCATATAAAATTTTTATAAAAAATATTTTTAGTAAATAAAAAAAATCAACATTTTCAACATATAAATTTTTAATACTGAATTATAAAATGACTTCAATTAAAAAATGACGATTAAATCTAAACTCATTAAATCAATTTATTTAAAATTAATTGGACAGTAATTGTAATACTTCTTCGAAATGTTAAATAATGCGACGTGCTAATTAAACAACTTGACTAAAGAACTTTTCTCTTTCAATGAATATGTTTTCCGATATGTCACGACGGATTCGCGTTTTATATACTGACGAATTATTTCGGTCAGCCAGGAATTTTCTCTCTCAAATCAGTCGGAGAGAGAACGTCAGAGTTCGCTGTCGTATATTTATGGCCGATGTATCCTTCTCGCCGGCTATCTCGTATATAGGAACGTTCTAATGGATGGGTCGAAGCGCGGATACGCGAACCTCTGTTCTTGCCGCCAACTCCTGCCGACTTATGGGAGACTTCGTATCCTGCGAGAATCTCTCTTCGGTGCTTACGACATCACAATACGAGAAAGACATGGGACTTCGTGCAGGGACGAATTTTACATCCTTGCTGTCTTTCTTACGCGCTCGCTCATATTGCCATACTTTTTTATTCTTTTAAATACCATAAATACTTATTTTGTTAAGGGACGCATGAAAAGAGAGAAAATAAAATAACATAAATAATACAATATATAATTGTTAGTAATAGATATAAACTAATAAAAATTTCACTATTGTTTATACAAAGTTTCACTTTTTAATGTATCTTCAATCTATAATTCAGTAACATCTACATATAATAATAAAATAATAAAAAGAAATGAATAATATCTCATTTCTTATAAAAAAATAATAATTAAATAAAAAATATTATATCGAATAAAAACATCTTTTTGAGATATGATACAGATAATAAAACAAATTAATAATTAAAATGTTACAAAAAGACACACTCGTGTATAGATATGGTCTTTAAGGTTATCACTTACACGTATTAATGTCATAATCTAAATTTTTTATCTCTTTCAAGAATCAACTTGATGACAAATTATTTAAAAAATATTTTTTATCTCATTTTTTTCCAGTTTGATTCACTGATAATGACTAATTATAACATGTTCTCATTCTTATTCATTATGCTTCTATAGTCGAAATAAATACTGGAAATGGTAAGTATCTGTAGAAAGAAACGCTTCGGATCCATCCCTGGCTTGCTTTACCGAAAGGGACAAAGAAACGAGGGAATGCGACGAGCATGTTTGAAAGTAGATTCCGAGATCCTTAGATCTTTCCGTGGAACGACAGAAGCGCTTCCTTCCTCCAGGCAGTTATCGCTTACCTAGTTTGGGGTATCCCGTACTTGATGCCAACGCCGACTCGCGGTAGCGCCTTGATCATCTTTTTCACCGTCGCCTGGTCCGAGAACGCAAACAGGATCGAAGCTGTGGACAAAAAGGTGTTAAAGTGTGAATTATTAGCGAGAGAGTCCGGTTTCGAGAACATGTCGACGTCAATCATTCGGACGATGAACAAAAAGGAGAGAGATAAAATTTCTTTCTTATTTCAGAAACTATCTTCAATTTGATACATGTATTTATGTATAAAAATATTGATAAGAGTTATAGTTTAATGAAGACATTATGACAAAGATAAAGCGGTACTATTATCTTTAGATGCCGCGCAAAAAGTATTACTACTTAATCATGCGATTATGCTAATATTATTAAGATATCAGATTGCGAAATTATTAAGTATACAATTTATTATACAATGGCTAGACTTGTAATAAATTTTGTAGATCTTAAAATCGATTAGCTCGTTCGTGGAATGATAGAAAGCGCAAGAAAACCCAATCGTTCGAAGTGCGTTCGCGACGCTCCCCCTGAGAGTTCAAAGGGTAGCGTGCGAGAAGATGGTTACCATAAATACTTCCTAGTAATTTACCGAACTATCTGTACACGAAAGCAAATCTTAATTAAGAAAGAAGAAAAATTCGATCGTATAGGTTTTACTTCAATACGTATACAAATAAAATATAACTGAATATTTACTTTAGAGCCGATTTTTTTCTTTTTCTTTAAATAGTCGGTATATTCTCATAATTACAATAAACATACACAGTT
Organism: Trachymyrmex septentrionalis; assembly: GCF_001594115.1. NCBI lineage: Eukaryota > Metazoa > Arthropoda > Insecta > Hymenoptera > Formicidae > Trachymyrmex > Trachymyrmex septentrionalis. Next base: position 461,396 of record NW_017304811.1, read on the forward strand.
GAATAATTTATGTTAACTTTAATATATTTTATATGTCCCAAATGATTCACTCAAATTTTTGTATCAATTTAACACAAGATGAATATATTAGTTAAATAACATAAATATTAAAAAATTAATACAAAAAATATTAATAGCTCTGATATAATTTGTAAACAAGTTATGAAAGCATATTTCTTCATAAAAATTTATAATATGATAAATTAACACATTATTTTTATGTTAATTATTCACTTATTCATGTATTATTTTAATATTAAGAAATATTGAATATAAATTTAATGTTCAAATAATAGATATGTTTATTATTGCTGCACTTTCTGAACTAGTACACACAGTGCAATAAATTGAAGTGAAACATACGTTTATTTCGTTTATCGGTTCAGAGTGCAGCAATAAAAAACAGACTTAATATAATCACATTATATTAAATTTACACTTGGATAAGTTAAAAATTCAATATAATAATTTTAACAAGAACTGGTTTTAAACAGAATGTTTTTTACTGTGTATGAATATCTTCCCAAGTAATGTAAATCGACATTCTTCTTCATCAGTTCACCTTCTGTAACATACTCTTATTAAGCATACGTATTTATTACGCATACAATAACATATAGTCTGTACAGCTGTTTCACGTTTTTCTTTGGATTCATGCTGGTACGAGCATA
>NW_017304811.1:462166-463176 GCF_001594115.1 Trachymyrmex septentrionalis
TGCATACAATAACATATAGTACAGCTGTTTCACGTTTTTCTTTGGATTCATGCTGGTACGAGCATATTGCTAATTTTCTAATTATGAACATTCACACGCTGCTAATGGTAAGCAGGTGCTCCAGTAATCACTCATTACAGAAATCGCCCTTATCCGCGACGGCATTTGCAATGACCAATCATGTAAATAACGCGAATAGGTTTAAAGTAGTGTGTCGAGAGGCTGTGATCATGAGAATATACTAAGGTCTTGCAGGACTAACTGTCTAACTGTTATGTTCAACAACAAAAAATCCTCTCATGTAATTATTGCATCATAACTTTTTCTCTAAAGCGGAAACGTGAAAAGTGAAAATTTTTATTTACTTTTCACGTTTCCGTTCTAAATTACATCGACACCGCGATGACCGTAACGTAAAACACGCAGCTCGAAAGTTATACTGTGGTCCCGTTATAAAGTAACTCATTCTCGGTTTTTATTGTTCGACGATTTATCGCAAGAGGAGACGCAATCCTTGCATGTTCCCCGGCGTTTTTCGACTAACGAACGCGCGTTTCCAGTGATTTTTTTTAATAAACGGCGAAGGCACCTCGCAGGGATGACATTCCACCGTTAACGTCTCCTCACGACGACGACGCATCGAAAGTCAAGATCAGATTATAATCGGGGAACACCTGGGAATTTATCTGCGCCCCAGAGAAATAATCAGCAGGATAGGTCCAAGGGGCAGGTATAAATAATCCTCTCGCTCGATTTGTTATAGGATACAACAATTCTCGGATAAACAAAGAAGCAATAATTGTAAATAAAAACGTCATTATTGATAATCACACAAGCGAAATGATGAATTCATTAATATATGTATAAAATTTCGATTTTATTGCTTGATATTAAATTAAAACGAAATCGATATATTTCAATTAATACAACAGTTTTACATTAATTCTCAATTAAAAATGACATTATTTACGGAAATGTGAGGTTATCAAAGATATATATATATATATATA
>NW_017304811.1:463243-476281 GCF_001594115.1 Trachymyrmex septentrionalis
ATATATATATATATTACAATTACGATATGACGCTGCGGGATGAAGTACAGCAATAACTGCAGGTGCGCCCGCGGGATTAAATAATAAATTGATTTAGAAAGAGACAAAGGTGTAATGCGGGCAAGAAATATTTATTATGTAAAAACGAACACGCGCGTGCAACACCTTGCAGCGAGTTCGAGATTCCGTTCGTAGGATTAGATCGCATCCTTGTCGCGCAAAATAACACGAAAGGAAAGGAACGTCGGAGCATCGACAAGAAACTGAATGCGCTCTCATCCAAAAGCGGTTCGCTGATTGAGGATGGACAAAACGAGAAAAATTGTCGGCACTTACTTCTGCTCGCAAGGAAGATCTCGATGGCCACATTTTGCAGCAAGTAACGCCGGGAAAAGATCGCGCGGACTTCAGAAAAGTACCATTTTCCGTGCAAATGGTCACAGTACTTCAGCACCTGAAATATAAATTAGAAACGCATTCTTTTTATTAAGCCTTTCATATCTGTGTTAAAAACAAATATATTAAACAAATAACATTAAATAGAAAAAACATCCATACTGATGATTCCTGAGAGGATAACCACTTAATGTAATCATGAGACAGAGTTCTCGGAATCATTATAAAATTTATATAAAATCTCTATAATTCGATAATTACATATGCAATCACGAGAGAAATCATTGTACAATATTAAATAAAATGATATATTGAGTTCCATTTCCAATCAGATTGTTAAAATGATATATTTTACCAAATGACTTCATATATAATGAAAAAAATTATTTGTAATCAGATGAAATCATATAAAATCAAATAAAAGCATACAGTCTGTAGGACAATATTTCAGCTAGTGATTGTCCTCTCGATTATTCCAGCAATACCGCAACAACATTGTGACGCTCAGCAATATTGCAAACGTTGCTTCTGTCTGCTTATGAGTTTATATACTATAATAATATTATTTATAGTAATATAGCATAGTATTATTTTCACAATTTTCATAGTTATAAAGGACTAACTTACATATTTTACAGATATATATCCTTTGATTAATCTTAGACTATTATTATTTTATCTGCTATCATTTTTACATAAGTTGTTAAATTTCAAAGAATGTTTACACTTTCTCATAATTAATTATTTATCGCAATGAACCATTGATATCTTTAGTACCCACGCATGATACCTTTAGTCCATGGGGTATTCTTTGCATTAATAATTAAATAAGCATTTTCCAACATCGAAGGAAAGTGCCCCATTGAGGTCCAAGACGGGATGGTCCGAGGATACGAGCGCATGGCTGAATATAAGAATGCAACCGCGATGCAGTGAAGTGTGATGTGATATAGTGAGACTAGTGCTGGTTGCAAGATGGCCGTCATGGTAGGAGGAGCCTCCTGCTGAGCCGAGAATCGATCCCAGGACCTCGCGGACTTGCGCTCTCGGACGAGTCGTGAACAACTCGTTGGCGAAAGAGGGAGAGGTGGAGAACAAAAAGAACGAGATTCAGCGAGAGAGTGTGCAGGGTGGACGGGAAAAAGATCCAGTGTACACGGCATAAGAAAGAAGGGGGGTAGGAGGAGAGATAAAGTGAGGGATCCCGGATTTACCACCCCGTTTAATAAGGCTTTCAATTTTTGCCTCTTAATGAGGACGTATCGTACCACCGCGATGTCTTTACGCACGGCGAATAAAATTATCCTCGAAATAATCCGTCGAAATGATCCATTCAGCTGATTATGCTCGAGAGGTCTGCGCGGTCAGAAATGCTAATAAGATCTTATCTACGTCCTCGTCGTTTGTAAAACCGTTTTTTATCGATAAAAACGCGAGTATTGCAAACATAAACGTAACCAAAAATGTTGAACTTATCGATATCGATACTCGAAGACACCTTAGCATGTTTATATAATTATTTCACTTATTCTTCGAAAGAGTGTTTAGTCACTCTTAAGTCGAGTAATTAAGTGTATTTTTGCAAACACTTCGCATTTGCAAACATTTTGCAAACAATAATTTCATAGTAGTAGTAGACTTCAACGAGTACGAACGAATATGAATGAATCACACATTAGAAGCTATACATATAAATTATATAAACCAAAAGAGAGAAATAAATGTTAAAATTCCTTAATAAAACAATTATTAAATTAATAAATCGAAATGGATAACATTTTATTTTATGTATGATTTTAGTGAATATAATTGCTGATTTTAGTTCTGAGTATAAATGAATAATAAAAGATGAATTATCAGTAAAATATAAAAAATGCTGTTTTAGAATGTATTGTTTCTGTATAATATAATTATATATTTTATTTTGTAATATTTCCACAAAAATGTTATCGTGACAAGTCGCGAAAGTCATCAAAGTAAATTCCTTGCACGATGATGATCTTTCGATGTCGAACGTGTGAGAAACAAATCAATTTCGTTAATAGGGAAAAAGAAAAAAATATTAAAACATGTTTTGAATCATTAAGTGCATGTTAAACGTTAATGACGACGCATGTCAAAATTGTAAAAAGTAAGCGGCAGTAAAAAATATTCGAATCTTTAAGGATCATAAATGTCACTTACAATAAAAAGAAATAATTGTCGATGAAAACAGGCATGAGAGATGTTAGCGCAATAAATGTAAAACGTTTTATTGTAAAAGAGAAATAATATCATTCTTTTACTTTAAAAGTGATACAACAAAAGTAATTTAAAAAAATTAAGTTTTTCATCAAATGTCATTTTTGTCATTTTTACAATCCTTAAAACTCCACTCTTTGTGATGATTTTAACAATCTGTTAAGAAGTTAAGTTAGTTCACTTTTAATTGAAACAGTAATAAAAAAATGTTAATTGATACAGTTATTTAACTCATTTATGATAATAAAAATCACGTTTTTATAAATTAAAATGAGGGATATATTTACATTACACAAGTGTTTATTTTTGAAGCTTAAGCATTGTATTTATTTTTTCATTTTCTTTGCACAACTTTAACAGTCACGCGATGATATCTAGTATATAATGGACGTAATGCGCAAGATAGAAAACCAGCCCGGGCGCGAACGCACAGAGCCAACCCCTACGGCGATCTGCGCAAGCTCTCCGCAAACACTGCTCGAGATTGATAAGAGCCGCATCGCGACTCAGAATCCATTATTTGGATACCTGCGGCAGCAGTACAGATATATCACGTACTCCGCATTAAATCTTGTCAAGGATTAGATAGGCTCATTCATTGTTGTGCAATCCCCTTGCATGCAAAGAAATACTACTTGTATTGTTTGTAATGTAGCCCCTCTTTGTTGCGTTAATCGACAATTCTTTAATGAAACGTATATCTTATTACTTCGTAAAACTTTTGGAGTGTGAATTTCACTCTAAAGAATACAATTTTATTCTTAAAAATTGAAAATTGAGCTACTCTTTTTTAAGACTGATTCAATTTTTGGAATGGAATCTTACTCTTTAGATTTTTCATTCCAAAAAATTTAGAGAATATATTCACGTGATTCTAATAGAATCATATTAAGTAGTTTTTAATAAATTATATATGTAGTTGCAATAAAGTTCTTATACTTGAAGAGTAAAGAAGAAGAATAATTGATATTCATGATGCATACAAATTTATATTTTTCTAATAAAATAATATTATATATTTATATATTTAAAGAGAAATGTAAATCTCAAACAATACATAACTGTATACATTAATGCTTACTACAGTAGAAAAACGGTTTTGTTGAAGTTCTGATTTAAAAATTAGATAAACACAGATTTGAAAGTAATTTTATTGAATCATCGAAATAATTATGTTAGCCGCTTAAGCTAGTTGCTAGAATTTGTCAAAATTTTGTGCAGCATTGTTCATCATGCTTGAGTTTCCTATATTTAAATAATTCAACAAAATTATTTTTAGATCTAGCTAAATATTTATAAGTTACTTCCACAAATCATTCTGTCTGTAATATATTCGATCTTCTTTGTCTTAAAAAGTATTTTTTATATATTTATATAATATTATAGAAGAGTAATACGCAAGATACTTCTGGGATACATCAGTTATGTGTACATGTAGTACATTCATCTCTGAGAGCTCTATTCGAGACGCCGTCAAGCCGCAAAATGTACATCGTACCGATGGGACGTAAAAATAATACGTTTACATGTCGCGACGCGAGCCAGCGACTGGGTGGTGGAGACCACACGCGGTTAAAGAGAGGTCCTGGCCGCTGAGTGTCAAGTGGTACACGATTAGAACTCCCCATGATGCTCTCCGTGCTCATCTCTCACCAACCGAAACCGTCCCGACTCAGCGGAGCGCCGGGGTTGCGCCGCGACAATGGGCGACGTGATGTAACAACATGTGTCGCATTCGCAAGAGGGTTTTCCCCCGCCGTCGTATGCTGGCTCTATATACAACGTAGGGATACCATAGAATGGGATACCACTTAGCAGCCCGCCGGCGGTATACAACAAACAGATTAAGCGCCGAACAATAATGGACCCGCCGCTCGCTCGTCGGACTCACTTGGACACCTCTATGAGCAGCCCCCTCCCGCGTTTCGAATGACGATTCTTTCGAAATCACGATACGATAATACAAAAAGCATAGTGAAGTAGTGTACGAATGACTGGTAAAACGCTGTGCTTGCATACGTCTCAGTTTTTCAGAAAGGGGTAAATCTTCATACATAAATTTCATTGTTTTCAACATTGATAAATTAACCCTTGGTATTCGCGAATCCAGTGAATTTGGATATTCTTTTCATGTTTGTGAAAAGAAAAAAATATATATATGTATATTATTTATAATCAATATATTTCACTTCACAATATATTTCAATCTTACATAACTTTAAATTATATAATTTTTTACTTGGATTTTGACCTTTAAAATGAAAAAAAATCATTCCATTACATTCGCTTTACGTAATATATTAATTTAAAGTACACATAAGGCCCACAAATACTATATAGTTAAGAAAATTTTGAAGAATTACTAATTAGGGTTAAATAAATAAATATATATATATATATAGCTAAAAAATATATAATGAATCCATTTATCAATAATTTAGGTTCATCGAATAAAATGACACAAAAATGAAAAATTGTATCTCTAACTGACAGCATATTTAATTTTTTTTGGTTTGCATTTAAATGATTTGTTAATACTTTAGAAGGGAGGAGCAAGATTTGTATTAATTTACTATTGTTAGAAAATAATAATAAAAATTAATTTTACGAAATTCTATAGAATAATCGTAAGGTTGCTACGTCGACGGAAACAGACGGCGCAGCGTCTGTTTCCGTGGATGTGTCGGCTAATGCTCGAAATATTCGGATGCTATCGTGGTGGATCCCAAGCGGCGATGAATTATGTGTGCCACGTGCGTGTTCTCATACCTTTATTACCGCAGCATCGCGCGAGATAACGCACCGTGTGCAACGCACAAAGGGCGATCGCGCAGCGTGACTCGTCTCGCGTTCCGCTAAATTTGCCGCCTCGCGAACGAAAGAAAAAAAAAGAAATTATTCGAAAATGCATATATCTGTACGTAATGAGAAAATCGCCAACAGGCACGAAACATGATAGTCCATAATGGCAATAGGTCGACAAAGCTGCCCGAACTAATGACAATTATCAATAGATAGCGGAAAGAGAACGATGTTTTTCCATTCAATTAACCCGTGCCGCGGGTTTTTCAGCTATAAAGCAGTAAATAATGCGACCTGTTTCCGGTAACAGATGCGAACGAGCCGTCTGTCGCGTTAAATGGCTCGTCTGAGCTAGTAGTCTATGAATACTAAAGAGATTAGAACATCAGTTGCTGCTGCTATTAATAATTCCGTCGTAAGTGACCGGCTTTTAATTGTCATTTTAGCTTTTGGCTGTTTTAAATATAAACATTCGAGACAACTCGTAATAACGTGATCGGATACAAAATTGTTTTCTTATTATATTTAATAAAAAGTATTATTATATTTAATTAATAAAAGTATTAATAAATTAAATTGATGAAAGTATTTATTATATAAATGGAATGAAATTTTCTTTTCTTTTCGATCGCTCGATCCAACAAATGATTCTTGAAGTAACAGATTTACGTAACGATCGGGGCAATTTCGTCGAGATGGAATCCCGACAGTCGGGACGATTTATATTTTCCGTGCCATTTGACAAAGAAACCGTGAAATACGTACTCCACGGCCACCGCTTCTCTACCGGCTGCCGAAGCTCAACGAACGGGTCCCGGATTACTTGAGGATTACGCGGGGATGTTCATTCGAGCTGATTTACAAGGTCGACTCGGCGTGCCGTCTGCATAAACCGGAGTGGTCGTCCCAGAAGATACGTCACGATCCTCGATAGAAATGTTACACAATGAAAACAGGAGAGTCTATAGTTGCAATGGCAACTAAAGATGCTTTTATATCTATTGTACTGCAATACTAAGCGAAATATTTTGGCATACCGTATCGATTGATCGAACTTATTTTTCTATTTATGACAAAAACGATGAACTAGTAACAATACATAAACTTCGTAATTCTAATTTTTCGGAGGTAAATAATATTATTGCATTAATAAATTTGTTTAGGTGAATTTATTGATAAAAAGTCTGGCAATACCTATCAAATATAGATATTTTATTTAGCTTATTGGTGCAATGTTTAATAAATATTACCACATGGAAAGAAACCACGGTTTTGCTGAAGTATCTGAAAACTTAACTAAATCAGGATCTGAAAATAACTTTGTTGAACCATCGAAATAATTATGTAGGGCACAGTTCTACACTTCAGTGCGTAATTTCGATTTGGGGATTTCATTTGATTTTTTTCGTAGTTTCTCCAGTAACTTCCGATTGAACAATAATTTCTCAAGAGTGCCATTTTCCGAACAAGGCCGCGAGAACATCGGTGTACAAATAATTCAGATGATAAACGAATTAACTCGAAATGGGATGATGAAAGGCACATTTAGGGCGGCAGGAGCCCTCGAGTTCTGCCTTAATGCGAGGGCTGATGTAGCAGAACGTTTGACCCCTCGCCTCACCAACGCAAGATGGGCGAACGAAACAAGAAGAGCGAGACAGAGAGAGATCGCGAGTACGACACACGTGCTCGGCTCATGAATCAAGTCGTATTAGCGAAAGAGAAGTAGGGACCGCCGGGTACCAATCTACCACTCCAACTTGAAGTAGATTAGATTCTCGAGCTTTATTCGATTATCCAACGAATGAGAAGCAACGAATTGAACATGGCGCGATTCTGTAGCATAACCCGTCGTTTTACTCTGCAGCTTTGGCAATCGGAGCATAAACAACAAGCTGGACAGTGATGGATGGCGTAATGAAGTAAATGGAATAAAAAGCTCAAAAGAATACTATCATTTTCCCCAGTATTTGAAAATAAAGAATTGGATTCCCGATTATTAGGATATTAATGATTACAGCATTATGAAAAATACTAAAAAAACAATGTCATAGACTTCATAAGCCATGCCGCCATATTTAATATCAAATAAAAATCATATTGTTCCCTTACTTCAAAAATGATACATCTAAAAAAATTAATAACTTTTCAGAAAAAGGAAAAAAATTATTTTTTTACCTAACAAAAAACTATTGACTAATCAAATATTGATAAAAAGATATACTCTTAGAAACATGATCAAATGTCACTTTATAATTTTTATTTTGCAACTCTTAAAAAACTGTCTTTTTTAAAGTATGATTTTAATATCCTACAAAATTATAACAAGTCCGGAAATTCATTAAAATTAATTCATTAAAAGTAACATAACTCGAAACATCACTAATAGTTTATATTTGTATCGATCAATTAAAATGACTAAATTCAAAATAAAATAATTTTTTTCTAACTTGATCACCAAAATTATTTTAACGCTAAAAATGTTCTTTAAGTTTATAGTCCGTCGGTCAAACAGCATAGCGTTGTGTGTTCTTTAAAAAAAAGGTCTCCAAAAAGATTATAATATCCTCTATAATAGATTTTGAGTTGTATCATTTTTATAAATAAAAAAAAGAAGATTCTCTTCTTTGATATAAATTTTTGATGATTGAGTAATCTGTACCTAACTCATTAACATTCACAAATAATAATAACTCAAAGGTCACATTTTGTTTAGTTGTGTCACTTTTGAAGTAAGTAAGAAATATACAAGATGTTAAACTTCAACGTATTATCAAATACATAATACATTATGGACTCTTTAATATTTTTGTTTAAATATTATCAATATTATCTTTTATTTATTTAGATTCAACCGCGTATATTTTTATTACACACTGTATATATCCCAGGGTAAGTATGGTTTTCATATTTTACTGTAAATTCGCTAGGCATTAACGGTTAAGTATAATGTATAGAAGTCTGAAGTCAAACAGTAAGAGATATCTCAAATTTTCTTAATAATATTTAAAGTCAATAGAAATATATCTACAACAAAATATTACGTATGTAATGACAATTATGTTTACTTTCTATTTTATTGCAAAGGATTGAACCAATCAAGTGGGCGAAGAACGATGATCAAAGATATATACGAGTACATGGAGGTCTTTAATCGGCACAATCTTGTGATATATCCGCCTGGTCGATCAGTATTCTTTGGTGGATATTTGTATAGTATGAGTTTTTACGATTGTATTATAAAAGGGAGGCTCCAGTATCTCGTGTTTGTAAGCTATTTTTCGTCGCGCACACCTGCCTCTACGGTGTGTGTATCTGCGCGCGTACCATCAAGATTGAAGCTCCATATTTGCGTTCGGCAATGTTCAGGAAGCGTTGTCGCCTTTTATGCCAGCAGCAAACGATCCTTTCAACAAAACGTTATCGTATCTATTCATTTGGTTATGTTTGAAATTATCGTGCTATGGAATCTCGCGAACTAGCTATCCATTTGCTTGAATATCAGCTACCGATATATATGAATATATAGAATTAACATAAAGGCGACTTAAATATAATAAATAAACTTTATAAAATATTTGATGAAATTTTAGTTTGTGTCATTGCTTAATAAGATTATTTCAATTGATAAAAAAGTTTTAAACAAAGTTTGCACAATTCAGTTTTAAATAATCATACTATTCTAAAATTTCATCATCTTTATCTTCATTATCATTATCAAATTTCAAGCATTGCCTTTTGTGATGATACATAATACTTCTCTCTCTCTCTCTCTCTCTCTCTCTCTCTCTCTCTCTCTCTCTCTCTCTCTCTATAATCAATTTATTAAACAAAGGTTCCTCAAAATTTTCTGTGAGAATCAAGTTGTGGCTGGACAAAAATATCAAGTGTCAAGTTATGTATCATAATATCTTATATCATAATATTCTATGTTTTAATTTATTTAAATATTTCCATAAGAATTTTTTAAAATTTTCCATGAAAATCAAACTATGACTAAAAAGAAATCAAATTTCGAGTATTATATTTGAATGACGATATGTAATATTTCTATTTTAATTTATTGAAAAACCCTGATAAAAATTCTTCGAAATTTTCCATAAAAATTAGAATAGATATAGTTAAATAAAAATTCACGTTTCAAGCCTTGTGTCTTATTATTAGCTAATATACAATATATTATATATTTCTGTCAATATATGTTTTATAGTTTATTAATAATTTCTACAAAAATTCTTCGACATTTTTTACAAAAGGTACTGTTAGATAGAAATATCGCCGAAAGTAACTCGAAGTATCATTCGTAATGGAATGTCAGAGAGTTCCTTAAATCGCATAGCTTATCGCTACGCATCAATAGCGATGGTACCACAAGCAGGAGGAATAGTGGAGGAGGAACGACAGGAGGCGTGGTAACAACGCGCACGCTCCACGTGACCCTGTCGTTTGGAAGGCGGGACTTCAGGAACGGGCACACAACTACAACAAGCAGTAGAACCAGCCGGTGGTCAGCGACGTTTTCTCTGTCGTCGCGCGCGCGGGACACCTCGAGCTGCGCTCGTTGCACGTACACCTGCCGCGCGATTAGGCACGCACGGTTCGTCATCCGTAACCCGTTCCGGGCGACCTTTTTTTGAGACTGCAAATTTTGAGCAGTGCCTTTCCCCCAACCTGAAAATCGGGACGACATCGACATAGCGTGATCGCCCGGGTGCCGTCGGAATCATGCACGAGAAAACGATTGACGATAACAATAACGACACCAATGACATGATTAGTGAGTGAATATACGCATGAGAGAATGAGACTCGTTCATTCGAAACGAGTGAACATCCTCAGGATCATCGAACGCGGACTGTCTCGTCATGATGTTGGTTCCACAAGATATTATGGGTGGTCCATCGAAGATGCTGTACCAGATGAACAAGTACTACGCCGAACGGGTACAGGCTCGCATGGGCCAGGTGCAAAAAACCATACGGGAGGTGTGCAAGGTCGTACAAGATGTACTCAAGGAGGTCGAAGTGCAGGAGCCACGCTTCATCTCTTCATTGACCGAGTGTAACGGCCGCTATGAGGGTCTCGAGGTGATCTCGCCGGGTGAATTCGAGGTGGTCCTCTACCTGAACCAGATGGGAGTTTTCAACTTTGTTGACGACGGCACCCTGCCGGGCTGCGCAGTGTTGAAGCTCAGCGACGGACGTAAAAGGTCCATGTCCCTCTGGGTTGAATTTATCACCGCGTCTGGCTATCTGTCGGCCAGAAAAATACGCTCGAGGTTTCAGACTCTGGTAGCACAGGCCTGTGATAAGTGTAACTATAGGGACTCGGTAAAGATGATCGCCGACACCACCGAAGTGAAGCTACGGATACGGGAGCGATACGTCGTACAGATCACGCCGGCATTCAAATGCTCCGGCGTGTGGCCGCGATCTGCCGCTCATTGGCCGATACCACACATACCTTGGCCACATCCCAATCTAGTGGCGGAAGTCAAGACAGAAGGCTTCGATCTATTGTCGAAGGAAAGCGTCGCACTTCAAGGCAAGCAATCGGCAATGGAGGGCGACGCCTGGGTCTTGTCCTTTACGGAAGCGGAAACCAGGCTGCTGCAGGGCGGTTGTCGCCGAAAGTGTCTCAGTATACTCAAAACCCTGAGGGATCGACATCTTGATCTGCCTGGGAATCCCGTCACCAGCTACCACATGAAGACGCTGCTGCTACACGAGTGTGAGAAACATCCCCTCGAGGCCGAATGGGACGAGAGTTGCTTGGCCGATCGTATTAACGGCATCTTCCTGCAGTTGATATCTTGTCTACAGTGTCGGCGGTGTCCGCACTATTTCCTGCCAAATCTCGATCTATTCAAAGGAAAGTCACCTAGCGGCCTGGAAAACGCTGCGAAGCAAGTTTGGAGACTTACGAGGGAGTTGCTCACGAATAGCCGCGCACTGGAGAAGCTTTAGCGTCCTTCTGCTCGAGAAAACGCGGGACGATGAGAACAGAGAAACAACGACACGTGTGACACGATTTTGAGAACGTTTCTACCACATGGTATTACGTGCTTCTCCGATACTACACGCGAACAGTATTGTAGTTACTGTTATTACTTAATACACGCTTGTATGAAGGGCTTGATGCATTGTTACAAATGATTCTCGGCACGTAAGCCGTTTAAAGCCTGTTCTACAATAAGATCGCAAGTCGTAAGCTGTAAAAAATTGGCCAATCATAGTCGAATATGATAAAAACAATCGACTATGATTGATTAATTTTTATGGTTTGTGCTATTGTAGAACAAACTTTAAACTGTACTCGTTTTCCTTCAATAACAATTGCAATTTAACAAGCAATAATGATTATAGATAACTCAGGTTTTAATTTTCTTTTTAATATTTAATTAAGCAGTCGCATGGAAATGAAACGGTTATGTAATTATAAATCCATCCATAGTTCTTTTATACGCGAAGCTATTATGTTTGACTTGTTTTAAAATTGATTATATTTATGCAAGTGTGTGTGTTGTGTCGTAAAAATTTCGTCTATTAAATAAAATAGACTCAAATATATTTATATGTTTTAGTGAACTAAACGATTTATTTATTTATTGATTGTTTAAAAAAAGAAACTATATATATAAATCAATTGTCGAATGATATCTTCACGAATACATAGAAACAATTCTATAATTAGCGATATAACGTTTACACGAATTATAGAAATTTAAAGGAAAAAAGAGCGAAAAGTATACGATCAACTAACTACCTAAACATAGGTATATGTACCGCAAGATATAATTTAATGATTCTTCTAATTGTCGTATTTTAATTTATACATTTTCTCGCTATAATCATTATATTAATGTTTCACTTTGAATGACGTAAATTGCTGTAAAATAAGCAATGTCACAGCAATTAAGCTTATAATATCCATGCGACTAGTTAAGTGCTAAGTACGGCATTCTCGATAGTTAATGTGAAATGTTATACAATAGACACGTTGTGTAATTGATTCTGTTGAAACATGTATAATGTAGAATATTTCGTATAATTGTTTCGTGCAATAATAACTACTCCATCTCAATTAAAACAACGAAATACCAGAATTATAATAGCAATAAGATAAAAAAGTAAATTCCGAAGACATAATGTTTTCTGAAAGTTCAATGATATTCCGTATGAAACTGTATTAGCAAATAAATTTTCACACTTTAAGTCTTAATAAAACAGGATTATTTTCATATTCTAGATTATTTTAAAAGCATATAAACATATAAAATGCGTAAAATGTTTCAATTAAATATTTTTATAATTATTTCTTCGTCCAAGCAAAATGTGATTTGTTATTCTTATTGATTGATATTTATAATCGGTTAGCAGTAAGCTTCCGACGGTAGTTTCATTATATTATATATTCATTATAACTTCTTGTTATATGTATATATGTGGTATACATACTTCTTTTATATTATTTAAATAATTTAAATAATATTTATTTTATAATCGTATTATATGTATTATATATTTGAAACACGTGAAATGTACATAATGAATAAACGCATTAATTTTTCTTCCACTAAATATTTATTTACTTTGGAAA
>NW_017304811.1:476307-485008 GCF_001594115.1 Trachymyrmex septentrionalis
GCGCGCGCGCGTGTGTGTATATGTATATTTTTAAATATATATTATTCAATTATGTTTCATATTAATAATTAAATTATTTTTGCCATGAAAATACTATTTTAATATAATCATATAAAATACATTTTTTTGTTATATTAAACATTGCTTAACTTCGCAAATTTATTTTGATGAGAATTGCTAAACATTTGGTTCGTAAATTTCATGTTTCGTAACATGCAATACTAAAATATGATCGTATCTACGCTAATTAACTTTCAGCAGAGTAGCTTTTCTCTTACAGGAATACATTTTTCTTAATGTGTTGTATATCCGATTGTGATACGCATGTATTATACAATTATTATGCCAAATACCTATTTAACATGTATGTATAGAAGCCTTGAACGACTCGTTGGCAGCCGAAGCGAAGACTATCAACTTCATTATAAACCTACCTAGAATATCTCGTTCTTATCTTAATTTTATCCTTAACGTTCTGCATCTTCCTTTCCTGGTGACGACATTCGTTAACCGGTGCCATTCACTTTTCTTGCTTTACTACACGTTCGACCATTTCCAAATGTACGAATGATAATTGTTATTGCACTCTAACACGAACAGTAAAGATTTCTGTTGACTGTAGAATCTCAAATTACATTTTTCACTACAAGAAATTGCAGTGTTTTTATCATTATAAGATACATTAAGATGCTATAAGATCGTTTTGTACTTTTTAATTTTCTTTATTGAAGAATACATCTTTCTTCGTTTCATATCTCATGAAGCGATATGGGAATAACGATTAGAAGATACAATTATTTCATCAATGCTAGCAACTTGACTTTTTTAATGCAATTGTTATTGCCATGAAAATTGTAATTATTCTCATTTTTTTTTATAAAGAAATAAAAACATAAATTATTTTTCAATCGACTTGTCCGCATTTACAAATACTTAAATTCATATATGCTCCAAAAAAGATATTTTTCGATCATTCTTATCCAATAAGTTGATTACAATAGTTGCCTTGTAATGTCAATGCTTTGAAGATAAAATAATTTGTTTGCATCTAAAAATATTTAAATTAATTTATGCTTAAAAAGAGAGGACATTTTTTGATAAACCTAATCCCATTAGCTGATCAAGAATAATTATTACAGTCCATTGACTTCCATTGCTAATCTTTTGAAGATAAAATATCTTTGACATATGAACAGGAATTCGAGGTAACTTTATCCGGTAATACAGACACGGTTGTGGTCCACCATGTCTAAAATTTCGGAATAACTAAAGGGGCTGCAGAGGAGGTACCGTGCTCTCGTGGATGGGAAATAAACTAAGCAGTTCCTGCATAATTCATGGAGAGGAAGAAGGGCTACCACGAGGGTTGCCTCGCGTTACCTTCGTTCCCCTATCGTGCACGTTACACATAAAAGCTGGAGTATCTGTGTCGGATCGATCTTGTAGGTCTGGCGCAGTTAACCACGCCCGTAAAGCGTGGCAGACCTCCGATTGGCTAAAAAACCTTACCAGAAGGCGTAATCTGCCGGAGGAGGCGTGCCAGCAACGCTGTACGTTCGTGCTTGCCGCGGAGGATGGGTGACGCGGAGGAGGTAGACATCAGCGCAGTCGGCAATCTGCTCCTGCACGGAGACGCTCGTGATACCTCTTCCTCTCGCTTCGTTGGTGTCTCCAACGCGCAGTACGTCTTGGCGAACACCAGGTGAAAAACAAAATTTAACGAAACCAAACGCCGGTTTACGAGCAACGAGTATCGCGTTTTTCCACAATGCGATAGATCGCGCAAGGCGACTCGATGACTACGCGAAGCAAGGAAAAAGGCCTGGATGAGAAGAAACGAGAATATAATGAACCGGAAAAGCTGAAAACTATATAATAACCATCCGTGGACTACAGGCGGTGCACGATGTTGGTACCGCCTGATATGATTTCGTCCCACTCCAGGATGGTCTATCAGTTCAACAAGTACTTCGGTGAACGGGTGATGAACAGAAAAAGTCAGGTGGCGAAGACCATTCAAGAGGTGTGTCGAGTCGTGCAGGATGTGCTAAAAGAGGTGGAGGTGCAGGAGCCGAGATTCATCTCGTCCTTGACGGATTACAACGGCCGGTTCGACGGCCTCGACGTTATCTCGCCGACGGAGTTCGAGATCATCATCTATCTGAATCAGATGGGCGTATTGAACTTTGTGGATGATGGCACCCTGCCGGGCTGTGCCGTGCTGAAGCTCAGCGACGGACGCAAGAGATCCATGTCCCTCTGGGTGGAATTCATCACCGCGTCCGGTTACTTGTCAGCCAGGAAGATACGTTCGAGGTTTCAAACCCTAGTGGCGCAGGCCTGCGACAAGTGCACGTATCGAGATTCAGTGAAGATGATCGCTGACACGACCGAAGTGAAGCTGCGAATACGCGAGCGATACGTCGTACAGATTACGCCAGCTTTTAAGTGCGCCGGACTTTGGCCCAGATCAGCCTCTCATTGGCCGATCGCACACATACCCTGGCCTCACCCAAATATCGTCGCCGAGGTGAAGGCGGAAGGTTTCGATATGCTCTCGAAAGAATGCATAGGCCTACAGGGCAAACAGTCTGCCATGGAGGGTGACGCTTGGGCGTTGTCGTTTATCGACGCGGAGAATCGATTGTTGCAAGGCGCGAGTAGGAAGCGTTGCCTCAGTATACTGAAGACTCTCAGAGACCGACATCTCGACCTACCAGGAAATCCGGTCACCAGCTACCACATGAAAACTTTATTACTGTATGAGTGCGAGAAACATCCGCATGAGGCGGAATGGGATGAGGGCTGCCTGGCCGAGCGAATAAACGGCATATTTCTGCAGCTAATCTCCTGCCTGCAGTGTCGTAGATGCCCACATTACTTCCTACCGAATCTTGATCTGTTCAAGGGGAAATCGCCCAGTGGTCTGGAAAATGCCGCGAAGCAAGTATGGAGACTCACCAGGGAGTTACTGACGAACAGTCGCGCGCTGGAGAAACTATAGTGACTGACACGGCTGTGGCTGATTATCGTATGATTCGTGAACTAATCTCGCAAATCTTATTACACGTTCCTGTAATTGCAGCGTTGGAAGACTTCGACGCGCGAGTAAGATACGTCTAATTATACAATGACCGTACAAGGACTACGCGAGAATTATCGTGGATTAGTGATGTGAGACAAACTCTCGGGCTTAAGGAAAAGCTTTTGATTCTTATCGTTATTCAATATATTGCCAAGTCATCAAGAAGATCTGTATTTTCCTGGATTTCGCAGATCTGAAGATCACACATGTTATTAATGTTCTCCGAAGGTATTTTGTGTGTGCTATAAGAAGCAATCCTCGCGAGGATTATTATGCGCGTATGTGATGTTTGGTGAACACGTGATTGACTCGCAGACGATCGAATTAGTGCCATAAATAATCTCTTCGACGTTAGAAACAGATTTCGTTTCTACTGTCGGCGCGAAATATAGAGTAAATATATTATAGCCGCAAGAAAATTATCATTCAATTCGTTGCAACGGCGGTTTGCAACGCTGTAACAATGCGCGTGAAACAACCTTTAACTAGTAGTACAGAAATCTTACTACTTAGGAGCGAAAAATCTATTATTCTTCGCGATTAACTCTTTAAGATCTTCAAATACGACGACTATTTAAAGATAGAATTTTCGAATAACGAAAAGAGTATTTCTTATATCATTTTTCTTTAATCATTTTTAAATAAAAAGTATCATAAAATGTCAATATCATTTTTAAATAAAAAGTATCATTTTATGATACTTTTTATTTCAAAGTAATATGAATCTTTAAGCTTAAGACTGCAAACACTGCCATATCGATACTTAAAGAGTTGACGCGACTAATCAGTTTTAATAACGTTTTCTCAACATGCTGATTAGTATGTTCGTTCTGTAGTTTTTGTGATCGCGACTACGGTTAAAGGATTAATCTCTTAAGGATTTCTCCCTTAAGTCCCTCGCGCAATCTCCGCCGCCTATGTAAATAAAATTTGAAAGATATTTATTGAACTGTAACGAAATGTGAAATATAATACTATTTATATGGATGCCTGGTCGCGTCGGTTGATGACACATCATGCACACCCACTCCTTACCCCACAATGTACCGTTCAAAAAATCAGTCGTCGTAAATATCGTTGTACCCTGTTGATAGTCAACCGCGCAACGATCGTTAAACGTTTTGCTCGCATTGAACGCGCAACTGAGTCAGAGCAAGTTGAGTCTCGTAAATTTTAAAGTCACTCTCACACTTTTTTGTCGTTTGCGTCGCCAATGGGGATCGAGGTGAGGAGGAGACACTGGAGAACGCCATCCACACGCACCTTTTTTCGCGTTTCGACGCCTAGCGACGGCAAACGACGACCCGCCTGACATCCGATCGTCGCAAGAAAACAGAATATATCGTCACGTTGATAGAAAAGTGAGGCAAATAAAAATTAGTATTAGGGTTGCAGTATCCAAATTTTGAAAACTTATAACATTTTTAAAAAATATATGTAATTGAAAGCATAACACGGAAAAAGGTAAAGTTAAAGTTAGTTTACTATCTTAATTAAAACGTTGTTCCCATTCAGAACTTTTAGTATACGCGATGATTTTTCGATCCTGTACTACATGTATTAGGTTGATTATGTCCTGGGTTAATTTCACTTTTCATTACTTTTACAAATATACAAAATTAAGTGATTCTTACATATACATATAGTACAAATTTACAAAATATTCGTAAAGTTATATTTAAAAAAGAGAAGAACAGAGATCATTATTTAATCAGATGTTCCTAATATTTCAAAGAGAAGAATGCATAAGACAAGTATGACCTAATCGTGTATGCTAAGAGTTAAAAATGATCTGCTGAAAAGTTGCTCTTTGTTGAAACTTAGAGATGTATCACTTTTCTGTCAACGCGACTATATATTTAGCGTTTCCACATATTTTTATCGTGTGTAGCTTGGGATAATCTGTTTGTCGTTTTTTCTAAAGACTACTGACATACCAAGGTTAAATGACTCACGACGTGCACTAAATACAAGTAATAGAAGACCATTACGAAAAATTATTTATGAGTTTTATGACAATGGTCGTATACGCGCGTAAAAATTGCCGGTTATCTCCTCGTCGATTTCGTTTCCTTTCGACACAGGTCTATAATTACCATCATCGTTCCTTTTTGTTTTTCGACTTAACTAACCTTCCTTTTTGATAAGCTAATTGGACCTTATCTCAATGTTTTACCGCGAACTTATAGACGCGACGGCCCACGGCCTACGTAATAACTTGTAGCGAACCGGACGGGTTTTAAACAGCTACTCCTAACATGAAGAAGAGCACCGTTCTTGTATAGGAAGTGCAAGAAAAAGAAACGCATTTAGTTGATAACCAAATGGCCTCTTGAGAATTATATTACGCGTCGTTTAAGTGTTATAAGCGCAAGGATAAAGTCTTTCATTACAAATAAGATATTATTTCATAAAATATTATCTGAATATTACGGAACTGATTTTGCATGTTCATTTTTTATATTGAACTTTACTGCTTTACAATTAATGATTACAAGTTGGTTACATAATTAACAATAAACATGTCTATACTGTATCAAAAAAGTGTAATATACTTTTTTCTAAGGATCAGTGTAGTCAGAAATTTAATTAATTTTCAATTAAATAACACAAAAAGTCTCAATTTTCTTAAATAAGTAATGTAAGTAATATAAGTAATGACATTAGCAATCTGAGCAGAAATAAACTCATTAGATTGCTAGCTAAACGGGCGATGGTTAACACGTAAGGCAATCATGCGAAACGTAGCTCGTGCAAGATCATTTACAATTAATGGATGTTACGGCACATTTCGAGTCAGCCGTCTCGCGAACACATGTTTCAAAGACACTTTACTCAAAGCTTAAACGGAAGTAACAAATGATTTCGCACGCGTAATAGATTTGAGACCGCGCGTTCGTTGTAAAGACTCATCCCTACTGGCATAAACGACCTTACAACTGGCATTCATTCAAACAATTACTAATAACTGTGTTTATTGTACGTGCATCAGAGAGAAATTTCAAATATTCCCGTCTTTGCACGTAATCTTTGAGGATAACCTCTGTAAGTAATGGATGAGATTTTCCGCTTCATACGAATAGATTTTTTTTTAGCGCGAACGTTGATTTCATAATCTGATATCGATATCTGAATTAATCTATTACGTAGCATCATATAAAGCAAATCATATAAAGAGAGTCAATAAAAATAAAGTTATAAATTAGTTATCAACAGTAATAAAATGTATATACGAGAATATAAAAAAATTATGCTTGAAATTATTTGTACAGAGATATAAATCATGCAAGTAATATAAATATAAAAAAAAATATTATTAATATCAAGACCTTGATCCAGTATATATGTAAGTATTTTCTTT
The DNA here is from genome assembly GCF_001594115.1 of Trachymyrmex septentrionalis. Lineage (NCBI taxonomy): Eukaryota > Metazoa > Arthropoda > Insecta > Hymenoptera > Formicidae > Trachymyrmex > Trachymyrmex septentrionalis. Next base: position 482,754 of record NW_017304811.1, read on the forward strand.
TATTTTTTAATTAATGCAGAGATAATTAACTAATGAATAAAAGTTAAATCCGCAATTAAATTAGTAAAACGAATAAAGCAAGTTACTCGCGCAAATTACTTGGAATTATCTTTTAAAAACGTAGAAAGTTACATTAAGAAGATATGATTCGTTCGATAATATGTAAGAAAGTGGAATTTACATTGATAATAGTTTCGCGTAGATTATTAAACTTATGTAGCATGTTGTTAAAGAGAAAAAAGTATTAGCAAACAGAAAGAACGGTTTTATCGAAATATCTAAATGGATGCTAAGATATACATCTGGAAATAATTTTGTTGGACTAGTAAAATAATTACCACAAAATAATTATGTAGAACGCTTAAATATTGATAACAATACTGCGAACAATTTTAACATTCGATAATCGGCGCGTAGTTTATTTAAACTGAAAATTGTAAAATTCATGCAAAAATATTATTAGACATCAAGATCTGCTTTGATTACGACTTTCACTTATTTGAACATTTTTCGGTCAATTTTCACTTCCTTGTTGAAAAAAATTTTGTTAAATCATCAAAATAATTGCGTAAGAAATTGAAACATGATGAGCAATGCTGCAAAATATTTTGATATTCTAACAACCTGGAACGTTTGTAATTATTTTGATAGTTTAATAAAATTATTTTCAAAGTTATATCTAGCTGAATTTTTAAATATTTTAGCAAAATCGTTTTTTCTGTATAATATACCTTATATATTTTTCACTCATGCGAAAAAATTAATTTCTTTTAGCAGTTACATATAATGACTTCATTCGATATTCTTTGTCGATATCCAGTTACATATAATGACTTTATTCGATATCTTATGTTAGAGAATTCTTCTCAAATATATCAAATCGAGTACACAGAGTAGAAATAAAAATTTTACCGTTACTTATAGATTTACTTTACGTTTCATAGCAACGAATAATAAAACGCTTCGTACGAATACTTTGTGCAGCGTAATGTTTTTAAATTTCAAACAACACGTGCTAGTTTGCACATCGTAACTTCGCGAGGTGACTACAATTCGACCCGAATGCGCGATGACTTGTATGAACAAATTTACATGCTTATCGGTTTATCACCGTAACTTTCAAGGCGTCTGACAGGCGACTGCATCGTAAACCGTAAGAACAACAAAAAAGCCATAACTGATTAGAAACGAAGTAATTACAATAAATTATTATTCATAACGACAAAGTTAGTCATTAGGCTTGCTGACAACGATAATAAAATACGATCGCTGTCAATTAAATTATGTGAGTCTATTAATAATACTGTTCTCACATTAAAAAAAGAGTCTAGCATTAATTGAAATTCTTGGAAATAGACAAATATGGAATTTTCTGGTTAAATCTATTATAATTCTAGTTAAGATAATTGGAATTCTGATTAACATGATCAGAATTTTCTGGTTCGCCCGATTTCAATGAGAAACTTTCCTCAATGCAGAATATTAGTTATGCACTTCTAATATTTTTCAATCACTACCTGCCAATAACTCTGTCGGCCAAGAATTTATTCCCGTTTGTGATCAAACAACATATGTGATCAGCAAGGATGCAGGATAGGTATTTTGTGATCAACAAGCAGATTTATTCATTTCATTGACAAAATATAACTTAAAAATCAAAATTTGCTAAAACATTGATTATATGAAAAATTTAGGTAAAATTAGTTAGTTTACATATAATATAGCTTGTAATGTGGTAAACAAAAGATGTTATAGACACAAGACTCAATAATATTTTTAAGTTTTTGAATTATGACATACCAAAATTTATGTTCGCGAAGGATCTTTTGATATATTATATATGTATAATTAGTTGATCTTACACTAATTGAAAAATGATCAACACAAATAAGTGAGGAAGACCATATTTAATCAAAGCGGATTTTGATGCTTAAGGGGATCCTAAAATGAATCTGTTTTATCAATTTTTTTCAAACAAGTATTTTTCTAACTGTCTTTACAGATTAAAAAATCCTTCTTCATAATTAAAGCATAAACAATGTAGTCCAAATCGGTCGACTTTATGGCAAAAACGAAAAAAAGGTGGAAAATTATAGTTTTGTTACCAACTTTTAACGTCATCTTATAATGTTTGTTTTATATACTTCGTACGTATAAAACAATCTTGGTTTGGACTAGAGATTACATGAACAACCAATATTGAGTACTTAGATTTAGATATTTAATACAAAAGCTTAGTTAGTTAGAAAATTTGT
>NW_017304811.1:485108-485978 GCF_001594115.1 Trachymyrmex septentrionalis
AGAGATTACATGAACAACCAATATTGAGTACCTAGAATTAGATTTAGATATTTAATACAAAAGCTTAGTTAGTTAGAAAATTTGTACGTAAGGTACTTGGCCTAGAAATCGTCAGGGTCACGTATTAAAGACGTATTTTAGTACTTTCTGTCGATCGTGAGGCTTAGCTGATATTTTTATTGGTTCCAAAGAAGTATAATGTTGTGTTACATTATGAAACTCGTAAATATATGAATTCACTATTGATTAAATCGAATATGTGCAGCAATCGAGCCTATGCGCCTATGTGATTTCGATCTAATGCTTTATTGTGAGATTAAGAGACACTGTTTGACATCTCGTGTGATTTTGGAGTATTGGTAACATTGCATAACATAAATTGCTTCGAATTATGAATCAAGATCACAGTTTTACGTACACCATCACAAATTCTGATTTCATATAAATTTCATAGGTTTTTTTTTTACGTGACAAGCACTGATTCATCGAAACGTAGTCGTTTGAATCATTATATCTGTCGATTACTATGGCTGAATGGGCCGAAAAAAATTCTTATAAATCGAATAATAATGTATCCAAAATCCAAATAAAAAAATTAAATCCGTAATTGTTATTATCTAAACATTCTACGGATCAATGATCGTCATAAGTATAGTTGAGTTAATAAATAAATACGCAAGCAAATAAAGGATGTCGATCACTGGATCATTTCTGTGTCGATAATTGTTACATTTAGAACAAAGATCGGCACTACTCGAATAAAAACTAATTTTACAATTCTTTTTTGTTGAAACAAACTATTAATATTTATTGAAAATTTGTAATAATGATAGTTCTGAAAAAAAATATATAAAAAATTATAAAAATATA
>NW_017304811.1:486078-505138 GCF_001594115.1 Trachymyrmex septentrionalis
TATAAAAATTTATAAAATATATAATTATAATATATACATATATACATATGTATTAATTTATGTGTCTGAATCATTCCATCATTCGTGTATATACAATAATTAAACACGTATGGCGATTTGTAGGACATACCCATGACAATTATTGGGCAAACCGTATTGGCGGCATGGCAATAATTCGTACATACATTTACGCCTTCTAATTTTTACGAAAGATTTTCTTAACAACGGCAGCAGATACAAGAATTTTAAGAATTTTAAAATGACATTTTTATTTGTCACAAAAAATTGATTTAAAATAACCTAAAATAACAGTCACTCACTTTTCAATCTGAAAAATATAAATTTGCAAAGTCAAGCGTTTTGATTACTGGGCCCACTATCTTACATGTGAGTGTGATATTGATGTAGTAGTATATAAAGATGTGTCGATGTGTCGATTGCATTTTCAATAAAACAGAGATCTCATCAGAGTTCGGGCTTCACTTTAAGATCTCCTTAATAATACTAAATTAAAATTACAAAATTTAAAATTGCAAGACTTACGGAAGAGCTATTTAACTTTTATTTTGTACCTTATGTTACATTAAGAAAGATAATATCTTGCATTTTTTCCCATCATTTACGTCTTTACGAAATGGATGATCGTTTTAAGTATTGCGTGTGGAAAAGGTCTATAAGAAGATAGGAGAAGCAACAAGAGGAATGAGAGGAAAGGGATCTGGTTGCAGCATGCAAATGACTTTGACCGTTCTTTTGGTTTTTTTTTTTTTTTTTTTACGGTTCTGTAAGGAAGGCAGCGTGGATGTTTTATCATTGCATCGGTCCCCCGAATTCGATGCGAATCGCACAGGGCGAGACAAAGGCAGAAATTCGCGAAAGCGAACATTGTAATTGGCAAAGGGACAGGAAGAGGATGGCAACGGACAGAGTGGAAAGAGGAACACACAGAGAGGATCGCGAAGGAATCGAAGACGCGTAGGCTGTGGATCCGTGATCTTCACTCCACGCCCGCGCTTGGTACACGAGAGTCGGCACCGATCCGGCTCTCCTCCTTCGGGGTGATCCCGGTTGGTCTCTCGACCGGCACGGACCTCTCCCGCTATAAAACGTCCAGATAAAGCCGCGATGTTTATATGCAGGGATCGCAAGGAGAAGAGAGAGGAGTGCCGTGTAGAAGGAGAGGTATACCTGCCGGCCGCGCGCGCCGACAAAATAATAAGACAAAAGACGCCGGGGGTGGACGATGGTGAAGCGAGGGAAGGAAAGGGTCTGCGATCAAGTAGGAATGAGAGGAGGAAGAAAGAACGAAGAGGAAATGCGCGAACGCTGGAGAGATAGGTCCATGCGACCGGGAAGGATGAGGAAAGAGAGCTGTATTGCAAACACAGTGGATGCTGCGGCACACGAAAGACAAGGGCGCAGGGGAGGCGAAGGGTATAGAGGCGATCAGAAAAGAAGGAAACCGGACAGGAATGCACGGACGAATGCGTCGTGTTATGGGCTACCCGACCGCGACGCTTATCTCACAAGAGAGTGAGTAAGCTCTCATTAGAATCTTCTCTTTGCCTAGCTCGACCGACTGCCTCTAAGGATTCGTGGACGACGATCCTTGTCGCGCCGATATACCGAGATTGGAACGGGATTACTGTACATTGTACGTTCGTAATTTACGTTTATCGGAATGCAAATAGTCAAACGCCACGCGATCAACGTTTGTCTCTCGACGATTTCCATAGAGAAGGTAACGAGCGTTCGAGAGATCGCGAAGTAGCTTTTATTCTTCATGATTATGTGAAACGCAAGACTTTCTAGATCTTTCGAGAAATAAACGTATGCAGCAGATATGTTAATCCTCCAGAGCTGATATTAAAATCTGTAACACATTATCGGCGCTGATGGGGTTCTATATGTGTAAGACTCATTTATGTTAATTATTTTATTATATGTTATTTAAATTAATTAGTTCTAAAGAATCAAAATGACGTAAAAATAAATACTAAGTATATTTTAATAAAAATAATCTAAATTTCCAACATAAAGAAAATTGAATTATTTGATAGATTTATAATTGAGCGGAACTGATAGATTCACCATCAGCTTCGAAGGGTTAATAACAGAATCCATTCTTATTTTACCGATCGAAAAGAGGTTTGTACCTTTCTTTTGAAGATAATAGCAACCAATTAAATTTTCATCGTAAAAGAATTCATTGAAAATTATCTAGCATATATATATTTACAAATTTTAGTCTGCTTCAGTTCAACTTGCACACGAATCTTTCAGAAAACGAAAGCCTTAAACGGTTACGGTGGATTTTATATCATATTCAATTCTGCAAACTGCGCGTCGAATTTAATATTCAGTCTTGAAACGCAATCATCCCTAACGGAACTAGAATAGTAACATCACAAATTAAAATCTGTTATACTTATATATGTAATTTCTTTCACCGACACCGAATATTTTAATTCATGAGAGAGGATTACATACATGTATAGTTTATATCTAAACCTTCAAAGCCCGAGTGCTTATATGTCGGGTCGAATTTTAGGCAACTCATCATGCTCTCGCTGTGTCTCAATTTTATTAGGCCCTCGACCGAGCGTTTCTTCCAAAAAAAAGAGGAGGAGAAAAGCGTCTAACGTACCGGTAACGTGATACCGTCCGTCAAATTTTTTCCTCTCTTTATGCACGCGTGAGTTTGTAAGACACCACGAGAACTGCTGCGATGGAAGCGCCGAAACGATTGTAAAAATAACGCGGGAGCGTTAGTTGACCCCGCCTAAATTGCGCTCGCAAATCGTGTCGGTAAAAAAATGTAAATATCACTTTCGGTCTCGTCAAGTATTTTTCTGCATTCAATAAATTATGAACAACCGCGTAATTTGCACTGCGGAGAGACCGAGAGAAAATCTTTTGCAATAAATCGTCCGAATTTATAGAAGTTATCATCCGAGTTATCTGTTAATAATACGTACGAATAGCTGTCGGTCTCTAATGTACTCACGTTTAATATTCGTTGAAATTGTTTGTCGTTAAATTCAGAGATTCAGCAAAAGAACCCATTAACACGGTGCTACGATAAATTCTAATGGAGTACCTAGATTTATAGAACTGGCTGCATGTGTTTAATAAAAGAATACTGTATTTTTGTACTTTTTTAATTCACGAATCGAAGAAGACTCTGTGAGTATGAAATATTTTCAGTATTATTGCAAGTAACTATTCTTGGATTTTTTTATGAATAAATTATAAATATAACTGTTTAGCTCGTAACATGTAATAACAGTAAATAAAAGTAATTATGAATGAGCAGTAATTTTTTTTAAAAAAAAGATAATATGAGATTTAATTTGTTATTCATTATAATTACAATAAAAGCGTACGCGTTTCAAATTCACAGTTTTCTTCAACAATGTTCCGAGGAAACTTATCAAATATAACCATATAATAGATAAATGAATGCAACAATTAAAGTTATACGTATAAATTAAAGTTAGGAAGAAGTCATAGTAAATAGTCAAAAGTAAATAAATTATCTTAAAATTTATTGTAACATCTTTGTTATGCTCCTTTCCTTAGCCATTGTGATAATATTGGTGACTATAATGCGAGTTTGACTTCTTCATATATATTTTAATAAAAGAATGTTAAAAACAAAAATACCACAATTATCTCTAATTATTCTCTACATAATATATATTTTTTTAATATTTACTTCCATCAGAAATTTGTACGTCTGCACGTAACTTGTTTATTTTGTCAGACGATCAGAAGAAATTCGCGATGATCTGATCTATCTTTTGTGATGAAGGTAATCTCGATTGCGATGAGACCATTCTTCGTTTTAGGTCGCATGTGCACTCTTGTACTCGCGGTACTTACCCCCGTAACTTAAGAGCACTTACTACCGGCATTATCCTACGGAGTTACAGCTTTATGAGCAAAACCACTTAGTGTATCGCGACCGTTTCGACTAGGATCATTGCGTGCTGACCTGCAACATTGATGAGGACGAGGGAAGCAACGCGCGCCTTGAATGTGCGTCGGAACGTTGTCGGCACGCGAGATTGCTGCGAAGGGTAGCGTTTCGTGCAACGTGGAATCGAGTTAGCATCTGACACGCTCTGGAAAGCTTACGTTAATCTTCGTGTATATAATCCTTCCGGAAAAAATTTTCTCCAGTCACTGCACGATTTTATAATATGAATGATTGACGAACATAGAGTTGCGTTTTGAACTATTTAGGACATTAAGATTTGTTTGGAAGAATAGCACAGTAAAAAATATTTTGTATTGTGTTAAAATTGATTTTTATTAAATCTTTTTTGTATTGAATGTTTAATATTCAAATGTTAATTTAATATAATGTGGTTATTTAATAATTGAATAATGTATTATTCAAATATTTGTGTTAAATTGCTATTTAACATTTTTTAGTGCTAAAATAACATAATTTATGAGTACTCTCCGCAACACGAATTTATCTCTTCTGTTAGTAATAAGGAACTTTGAGAAACAGAACAAATTTTATTGTTCTGGATTAAGTATAAAACAAATTCTGATATACTTGTCGAAGTTTTAACGACTTTTTACTATTATCAAAATTGTAAATTTATTTTACTTATTTTTAGATTTAAATTTATCTACCAAAATTCACAATCAAATTATAAACGATACCTATAAAGACTTAAATTTAAATTTTTAATATCCAAGTGTTAATTTAACAGGCGAAAGATTAAATTCACAAAGATTCGAGTGGATCGTTTGGAACACGTTAAATTTGACATAAATTTTCCAGTTGTGTATAAAAAATTCATATATAAGAATCTAATCAATTTCGAAACTAAAGATCATACAAGATCATCAAGATATCGATGAAGAGCCGACGAGCGACTGTTAAAGCCCACGTCCACGCTATCACAACTGCGCGCGTTATGCTCGGCTGCAAGCAACACAGCACAAGAAAAACGCACAATCACCCATACACGGGAACGCGACGAGAGACGTGCATCTGGCATAAGTGGCTCGATATTAACGTGAAAGATAAGCGAAACGATCGCAAGAGGTATATCAAGGGTTAATAAGATAAGCTGAGCCGTTAGGTAATCTCTCTTTTATGAAGTTCGACGCGAGGTGTTATCGCGATGGCAATAATCACACTACTTTGCGTACGAGTTTAACGAGCATCGGTTACCGGCACGATGGAGTCTGCCGAACGGCAAGCCTACAAAGTAAACACGATAAATAATTTTTTTACGGTCCACATTAGATATATCAGCTCATTCGCTATTCCCGCAAACACATCTCGCCGACGGTTCGCGATAAGCACATACCGAATTCGTTCGTCGATAGACGTGCTCTTTATTGCCCCGAGGAATGCAAAATTAATGGGATTTTTCAATAAGATTCGAGCACGAAACAGGTCTCATTTTATGGCCGCCCCATTCCGAATGGGTGCAGATAACGACGTCGAGTGGGTGAGAAAAGTGTCCCGGGCATCCGGTGATCTGGTTAACGTCCTAATGAAAGAGAAAGAGAGACAACCGCCCGGTCGAGTGCAGGAGACGTGGATGCATGCAGAGGCGGCAAGCTTTGTTTGACGAGAAGTCGCTTCTTCTTTGGATACCAAGTCTCCTCCCTGCTGTACGCACCGCCGTCCTAAATCTATTAGGTCCCGAATGTGTCCCGAAACGCGTTTTACTAAATCAAATGGGAAAATGTGGAGAGCGCGAAAGCCCCCGAACGTAAACTAACTTTAAATTTCAAAGTGGTAACTTTGTTATGATCTTTCGAGAGAAAGACATATGCGCTATTAAGTGCTACTACTTCCGGAAGAAACGCAAGTACTTTTTCTTTTCTTTGTTCACGAGAAAAGCGTGAAAATCAGCGTCAGTCGAATCAACAACTTTACGGAATTGATTTTAATTCTATCAATCATGTGGAATTTCTGTCGACAATATATCAATGCAGATTTTTATATTGTTTAAACTGTGAAAATTTAAAAAAATTGTAGCATACTTATGAAAGTTCAATAACAAATTTTTTATTATCATAGAATTGTATTTTACTTATTTTTTTTTTATAGATTTAAAGAATTTCGCTCAATTTTTATATTTAGGTCGCGTATAAAGATGAGTCGTATGTCAAATTGTAGAATATAAAGATTAAAAAAACTGCATAAATGCCAACAGCTAAAACAGCTGCAGATTAAGACCTCATCGATGTGGTGAGGTATATTAATTTTGCTTGCAAGATGCTTTTAATCAACTGATGGATTTGTTATTAAATTAAAAATATTTCTAGATCCTTCTTTTCCTCCTCATAAAATTGATTTTTATGCCCAAGGTACCTTGCTGTCACGATAACATATATATAGCCCGTAGATTGCCGTGCCCACATCGTGTCACTCATTTGATATCTAGAATATGCCAAACATCTTCCTGAAGACATAAGAATGCCTTTAAAGGATGTTAATAACATAATGTATATATTTCTTAACTAGGTATATGATAACTCTGATAATGAACTATCAAACGAATAACACTTTTAAAAGATTACAACTGTAGCTTTATGTAGAAATTTGAAGATCTAAAATTACTTAACTTTTATATCTCTCTCCCTCTATTATTATCTACAAAATATATAATTACGTACGCGATTCATCCAAAATGAGCAAAATTCTCTATCTACTAAAATTTAAAATACTGCACGAAAAGAACGGTTTGCTAAAATTTTTTTTGGCTCATCAAAATAATTATGTAGGACACACAAATTGATTGCTAAAATATTAAAACTTTTTGCAACATTGATCTTTAGTAGGTTTGATATTTTTATGTAATTATATTGATGTTGTGAATCAACAAATATTATTTTGGAATCTAGCTAAATTTTTAAATATTTTAACAAAATTATTTTTTCCATGCGACTGTGACTCTTTAAAGTCCAATTTAGCCAGCAGAGAATTAAATTCTGGTATTAGAATGTTAAATTTTTAACACGATCTTTTAAAATTTTTTTAGAAATTTTTCATACTGGATATTAACCACCCAGCGTCATTAAATTTGTAAAGAAACACCGAAGAAGAATCGCAAATTACTTCGCCACGTGGCACTGTAATTTTTCGGAGAACGCAATTCCATAAAAACTTGGAGGAACTTTCGTGATCGTTATATTTCACAAGTAGATTCTTGTAACTCTTGTGGCAAATTGATACAAACGATCGCCACCTCGGCGATACTCAATCCGATAAAACGCCCAGGGACAAAATGTTATGATAGCTAGCGTGCGCAACGAGAAAAGTTTTATCGCACTCGAGGTACCCCATCAGTAAACCAAGCTTTTACATGAGATTAAAAGATAAATAATTCCGCAAAACGGAGAATATTCATAACATCCCCGGCTGCTATATTCGCGACGTTAATAGAGGTTATGCGAAAATGTTTTGTGCCTTTACCTCTAATTCAGGGCGAAGAAATTTAATTGTCCTCCCCGGACTACTGCGACCTCAGTAATAGCGTTAATACTGAAAGGGGTAAAGGACGGTCTAAGTGCACACGTGACACAATCTATCACTGCAATAAATTAATCTCTTTTAACTCTTGTCGCATTAAATCTATTTCTCCTTCGATCACGCATTCTTGTATAAGTAATATTTTAACACGGAAAAAATGACTTTGTTGAAATATTTAAAATTTAACTAGATGTAAAGAGATTAGAGAATAATTTTATTAGTCTATTAAAATTATTATGTAAGATTCTTAAGTACGAGTATAATGAGCGTAACACTATAAATGTTTTGACATTTTAGTAAGCAGTGTGAGCGTCTCCTACATAATTATTTTAATAATTTAACAAATTTATTTTCTAATCCATTATCTAAATTTTTTAATATTTTTACAAACCCTTTCTTTCCGTATATTAATCAAGATTAACTTTGTGTTTGTTTTTTTATTAGTTATTTTTTATTTAATGGTATAGACCTAGTTGGTCAATATTATCTTAAAAAAGTAATAACGGTTAATTACGTAATGCAGTTCAACGCTTGGCTAAATGACGCGTATTATTTTTTTCTCGATAAAATCCGTGATAACCTGTCGCATTTGAACGAACCGAAATGCATCACGTCAATCGGCGCGAATCAGAATTCGATTAGTTTCGGGGGTGGTGTCGACCCCTGTGTGTGCCTGTACGAGCGGAGATTTATGTTTGTAAAGTGCGTCCTGCATGTTGACGTGGAGGGGACGTTCCGGTGGAGTGCGGGCGGGAATAATCGGCAGTCATCCGGCTTTTCCCGGGGGAGGCTCGGCCGAGTTTGTGGGAACGCCGCCGAGAGGAGGGACGGCGAGAGAAACAGCGTTGCGAACATCACTCTATTTCTGGACAAGGGAGTGCCGCGGGATGAGAGAGGCGGAGGGCCCGCAGGATTGATGCATCCTTTCGCTTGAATTATCGCCACGAGTCCTACAACTTCCCATCCCTCTCTCCTGCCCCTTTTCCTACTTTTTTTCCGCCCTTTTCCTAGTCCTTTTCGCGCCTGCTCTCCCAACCACCATCGTTCTCTAACAACTTCAAGTGTATCGTCTGTTTACACTCGTATCTTTCAAAGGCGACAACTGCCGAACCATTTTACGAAGCACCCTGCATGCAAGAATTCCTTGAGCGCTTTAAGTGTCGATTATAACTACGTAACATGCACGGCTGTTTATACGTGCACTTAATACCATATCGTTAAACATCTCGTTTTGCGATAATTAATACTCACCGATAACTGCAGAACAGGGCTCGAGTTACATATTGTTGTATAACATGTTTGTGTACTCACCTGCAAGCAAAAAGATAATAAATTTTAGAGAATAGGTTACAGAATATACTCAATTATTTATACTGTCGATTAAACTAATTACTAAAATATTTGTTTAAAATATTCGCCCAAGTGTGTTTCGATACATTGAGAGAAAAGTATTTAGTATTTGTAACAATAATTGTATAGTAAAATAATTATGACTAAGAGACTCCATTTTTATGATTATTATTGCTATAATGTTAATAATTATTATTATATTTATAATTGTTCAAAACGTATATATGTATAGTTGGTACTAACAATGACTATAAATTGTAGTTAAATTATGATAATTGCAAACAATTTTTAATCTTCAATTTTTAAGTTCAAATATATAAGTTTCAAGGCAGCATTATCGCTGACTTAATATTATTTGTGCAACCTCATATGCTGTGTCTTATTTTTTCGATATATTCACATTTTTTTAAATGTACATTAATAAAAATTTTTTTTTTTTCTTTTAGTTGCAGTTCTAAATTTTTCATCTCAAAACTGTTTCTCGCGTGTCGCTTGTAAAAATAGCTTTCGTATAAGACTTAGTCTTTCAACGCGTATTATCTTTCATTAATCTTTTCATGTGTAACTGGTAAAAATAAATTGTATAATGACAATGAAAGAAAGATTCGTATTCGTTTCTCGTTCGCGCGTTCTGCAACACCGTGAATACTAAATAGATCGTAGTGCCTGCTGAACCTTTAAAGTGTCCGGTTTATAAACGTTCGTCGAGGAAAATAATAGTCACGAAGAATGTGACGGAGTGACCAGTAGTCGCTCACGTACGAGACGACATTAACAAGTTAATGCTTCTCTGCAACTAATTTAAACAGTCCGGCTTTTGACTTCGCACCAACGCTCACCAACAAAACTCTATACTTCACTAACTTCTTTCATTCTACAATCTATTATAAAACAATTCTAACAATTTTTTCCAATTTGTTTCGAATTTTGTTCAATTTACTTTAACAGGGTATCATCTATAAAATTGACGCGAATTATAGGAAGACAAATATACATGATGGTTTTCTTAAACGTGGACAATAATTAAATAAACGATTATTCTTCTCAACCAATTATTATCTGCAAGATTAATTTGTTTCAAAGACTCGTATGCAATAAAAATTCGACCGTAGGGCAGAATCTAAATTAGCGTATATTATAAAAATATTAGTATTGTGTGTGTTCTTCGAGAAGGGGGCGGTTCACGCGGCGAGACAACCTCAGGCGACAGAAGATTAAATCGATGTCGATTTCTATCTAACGTGAAAGAGAAAGAGGAGAAATTTTGTCTTATTATCCAATTAAATAAATTAATCTCTTTGTGTTCAATTAGTAGTTTTACTAGAATTTAATTATATTCTAGTAGTTCTATTAGAATTTCTATTAGAATTTATTTTTAAAGTCTTTTTGAACTCTTTCTAATACATGCTAAAGAAATGTAGTTTGCTGTTATCGCGATCAGAATCATATGAATGCTAACATTTCACAAATATTTTTCGTCATTATGTGACGTCCATCGACAAGCTGCCAACAATTAATCCGGGCAAACAACAATACGTAGAACAGCGCCGTAATTCTATACCTAAAGACCCCTATGCATAGAAAGCAAACGGGATGGAGGAAGCGAGCAGCTAGGCCTGATCTGGTATCATATTTCGTGTTATTCAAATACCAACAATGCCATTAAAGGATTTCTCTGGTAATCCTTTCCTCGCAGTTGGCGAGAGAGGAGCCAATGCTGCACGACGAGAACACCGAATGGCACAATACGCGTTGGACAATCTGCTCTGGGATAAACGGACGCGAAACAGCCGCGGGACTAGGCCTATCTACGAGCTTTATTCTTGCCGATCAGCCGAGATCCCTCGAGCTTTACCAATACATTTTCTTCGTCGTGAGACATTGCGAGATTCTACAGAAAACTCGAGATTTTCGATATTGATTTAGATTACGATATCGAACATTACATTTAAAATATCAAAGATAAAACAAAGTAAAACAAGATCATATAAGTTACATTATATTATTCATTCTTTTAAACAGCAGAGAATCGATATTAAATTTTAAATATCAAATATATTAATATTAATATATAACATTAATAATATTATATATCATGATTTTTTTATTAGATACGTAAAGTAAAATAATATTTCCCTGCCAAGAGTGAATAAATTTCTGTCATTCTTTTGTCATTTGTCTCAGTCCACTGCTTTCTGAGATAGAAAACAACAATCAGATGGGGATGAAGCCATCGCCATCATCCCCAGCTCGGCCGTTGGATCGGAAACAATCACATTATATTTTGTACATCAAGTCGTGTCTACCCTCGCAACTCTGATGCCGGACTCCCCTCCGGAGCTAACCGGACTAATGTAATGTAATGATCCCTTATTTCTTTAAGCTAGAAACAAATGAATGCCTAAATTCGGTTACTTTAATTAAGTCATTTCCAGCATCAAACAGAACAAAGTATATACTGTCTCTTTTTCTTCAAAAATTATTAAACACCTCTTGTTTTCTATTCATAAATCAAGAATCCGAAGAAAGTCAACGTCCGATTCTTGGTGTCATAAATTCGAAATGATATCGTACATATATTTTCCAAGTGTAAAAAAATCGCAAATTCGTCAAGTATAACGTATAGAAGAAGGCAAGATCGACGAATAACGCAAGCGAGTTTCTTTCGCGCACAAAGCGGTTGTTGGATTCGCAATAAATTCCGCTGAAGATGATGGGTTAGGCTAGGGGTCATTAAGCCGCGTATTATAAATGCATTAAATACTCCATGGCGATGGGATGAGTCAGAATCTCCACCAGCAACGGAAAGCCGGATTCTGAGAGGGTGGCAGGTGGCGCCAATTTTACGGACCGGCGGCTGTGACGGATGTAACGAGACGCAGCTCTGAGCACATTCTGCGTGAGCGTTCGTCACACGTGGTCGCTTCGCTGGGCACGATGTCATGGCTTGTTTTATGGGAAACCGGGGGTGTTCAGAGTATGAGAGGATCAAAAATCATCCCCTTCGCCGCATTGCGCAGCGAAGGATCACTCTTGCAAGATTAGAAACATAAATGTAAGTATATACACAACAAGTTACTATTATTTTAATTTGATTTAATTGTATACGAGTTGCCAACATTACCAAATTCAATATTATTAAATTAATCAGATAATTTCCTAATAAATTTATTTAGAAAATTTAATCGCAATAATAATAATCTAAAAATAAAATCGAATAAGAATCCTATTTTTGGTCGAAGCGGATCTTGGTACTTAATCACTCTAATAACATGATTTATTAACACAATATTGGTCGAATATTGGCTTAATATATTCCCAATACTTGACAAATGTATCACAAATAAATTACTAGGGAATATTCATATGCAAATTTGCAAATATAATTCTCAATTCTCTAAACTGCTCACTGATTCGATTCGTCATACTTGACACGCAATTATAAACTGAAACTGAAAATATCACAACTTATCAAGCTGGAAATAATAACACAAATTTATTATTAATGTAATAATGATGTTAATTTTAAAACACTGCAAAGAATTTATTACGAAAAATATCATCTCTCAACCAGAGTTGAATCTGGAATTCCCAACATATTGCGAGACGAGAGTCTTATCTATTCAACCTCCGAAATGTCACAATAACCAATAGTGATAGAAGGAGATGTGCATAAATAATTATAAGTGCTTAGAAGCTGATAAGAATAAACCAATACATGATAGAAAAAAATCTTATTTTTGATCAGAGTGAATTTTGGTTCCAATTCATACGCAAATTTGCAAATTTTAAGTAGATTATACATGCTTCAGAAAAATTGCATTACGAAATGTCAAAATAAATTTTGTGAAATATAACAATTTTAATTCGTAATATTGTGGATAATTTTTCACTCTAATATCTCACGCGTAAAATTATCTACAGTTTCTAAAACAATTGGCGTGTATCATTAAATATTATACGAGGACGTATGCATTCATGTAAATATCAAGAACTACTCCATTCACTCAAGACGTTCAACTTTCACGGATGACCGTGTTATTCAAGCTGAATCATCTCGGTAACGAGATTTCGTAGATCAAGTTAAATCTCGGATTTTAGTGAAATGTGACTATAATCATCTCAGAAATTTCGCGCGTTAAAATCGCGATTAAGTTCGTCGGACTCCGGACGTAATAAAGGAACAGAGACGTTTTAGCGCTGTCGTTAATCATTGTCACCTGGCTGTTCGTGAAGCGACTTCGCAAAGAACTGATATGGTCTTATCAATCTCGAGGACGAGTCGTAAACGTGTTACGTGTTCTATTTAACTCGCGTGTACGTATTCTCTTGCGCGGTAAGAGGTACTCCTAGATGCGGCTCGGTACTCTGACGGCAGCTATTGTGCCAGAAACTCCAGCTAGGGTTTTCCTAGGTGTTGTGCCTCTAGCCAGGTAGATACGGACGGTGCGCGTGGCTCATTAGCACTAATGAGTAATGAGTCGATGATTAGAGGAGGCGGTCCGGAGGCGTGGCGCCACCTTGATCTCGCCGACGAAGCGAAAAGCAAACCCCGTACCTTCGCTTTCTTCGCCGTTCTCTTTTTACTTCCTCCGCCTCATCTTATTCGCGTCTCGTATTCCTCTTGTTTTAAGGCTCTCCGTTCCCGACCGCACAGTTCCTCCGAGCCGCATCGCGGGGCGGCTGACGTTAAAGTACGACTAGGATCTCGCTGGGCCACATTGACCGGTATCATGTTACCAAGTACTTTATCGGAGCAGGTATAAGAAAGAGGGGAACTTTTGTCAAGTTTTTTCGGTGCAGTAAAACATATATGTGTGCGCGAACGTTAAATTAATTCCGATATATGTTGATGTTTCTTCAATGAATTAAAAACGCACGTTAATTTAGAAAAATTTTTACCATCTAATGCAGTGAAAGAGAGAACGGAACGAGCTGAAATGTACTTGTAGAAGGTAACCTCGCGTGATTGTAAAGGGAAAATCGGCAAAGATAAAAGGCATTGTTGGCTTGACCCGAGGCGTCGAGCCCGCGTCAAAATACTCACGTCAATTCGGTCGCGGCTTCTCTGATGCCATGCTACTCTGATTAGGTCGTTAAGTTTACTAATACACCCATAAACTTCCTTATTTAACGAACGATACCGAAAGTGCCTCATCCACGTGCACAGCGCGATAAACCACCCCGCGCAATTTAAGACTCTTCGAAGTTTCGCACAAGATTGCGTGCTGTTTTTATCAGAACGTTCACTTTCTCTGCAATTTGTAAAATCAAAAACGGACCCAATCAAAACAGCGCATCGTAATAGTGTCAAAATGACGTTAACATAAATCGTGAAAAATGATTGGAAAATGACTTTTAGTGAGTCATTTTCGAGTCATTTTGATATCATTCTAATGTTACAATGACTTGTTATAATGACTCTGCTTGGGGATAAAAAATAGAATTGGAGAAAAGATATCAGTGAACTATTGACGAGAAAACAGTGATAATAGGCAAAAGCTATTCACATATATATGATAAGTATTATTAACCGTTAGACTATCCTTTCAACTTACAACGTAAGCTCGGGGGTCAATATGCTGGCGTACACGCAATCTCCTCAAGCGTTCCTCATCTTCACCCATACGCGCATATTTTTCGCTTACAGTATCAGCCTGTGTATAAACACGAAGAGTTTATCTACGTGATTATTAAATCAGATGAGATCTCGGACAACAGGATATTATTTCACGTAGCCGCTATAAGATCTGGATTCGCTCCTATATTGTTCGGTTATCGTTGCATATATTTTCTATAATGAGTACTCCCACTCACTCGACGAAGGAGGTAATTCGTGACCCTTGATCATAAGTCGATGCGACGTCGTGTTTTCTTTCCGGTCAGTACTCGTAAGCTTGGTAATGATAGGTATAAGTATACGTGCGGAAGAGAACTCGTTTGCGGGCGAGAGAATGTTACAAAGAGGAAGCAAACGACAGAAGAAAACCACTTGGGAAAGAGAGAGTTTTGGGCAGTGAAGGCGGTGTCCCGCGGCTAGTGTCAACGTTTGACTTTACGAGGGAGCTGGCAGGCATAAGAATGGGAGAAAGGCCGAGGCTCGCAGGGGTCCACGAGGTACAATGGCCACCCGTCGCGGCGAGACCAGCCCCCTCGACTCCCGGACAAGTTAATGTTATTCCGCATCATCCTTGTATAGTTGCGTTTCTATTAAATAGACGTCAATCATCCGATCCGGCAAAGATTTATGCTTCCCATCGGTAGACAGGGTGGGCTCTCTCGAAGCGGAGAGACATGATTTTTAATAACAGTGCGCGCTGCGAAGTCGCGGATGCCACGGTTTCCTCATCTGAGAACAAACGTACGAGAAATACTCGGTCTTCGCAGAATTTCCTTTTAATTTTACCCGACAATTTCATACTCTGTCGCGTTTAAATAGGGACTTATTATTATCGGTGTCGCTACTATATGATTTATTTAACAGCGTTGACATTAAGCAACGTGTCGATAAATACAGGTCTATCAAGTGCCTGTAAGTACTACGTTCATTTCACGTAATATGTAAGGTATGCAGCGAAGGAAGATTACCAAGAAATGTCTCGCATGCAATCTTGCGGAAAACGATAGGTTAACCCCCTTCCTTTGAGAACGCCGCCATCAGTCGAGATCCCTTAAGAAACGCTGTTCGACCCTTTTCGTTTTTCCAAGAGGGTAACCTGATCCTGTTATTCGCGCGGCAGAACTCACGAGTTGCCGTGCAGGATGCGCCCATCTTTCCATTTTTTTTTTACTCGCGCTATTTTCCTCGAAGTATAACATGCGTGAAGACGATCGGGTAGAAGATAAGTGAATCCTTTGGGTTACCGAGTCAAGCAGGTATCGAGAATACACCGACAACGTACGATGCGCATATCATCGGTAGCCAAGGACGATGCACGATGTTGTAAAAAAGATCATAAATATAAGCGAGCTAAACAATCTTGAATGTGTTTGGAGCACATTATTATTATTATTATTATTATTATTATTAAAAATCAATAACAAATTACATTTTTGCTAAACTTTATAACAAAGTTTATATGACTTTTTAGAACTTTATAAAATTTTGTAGAACCTATTACAGGTGAAGAACGATTCCCCAATGGTAAGTAAAAGAATTTTCAGAGAAAATCAAAGATTAATTATCTAAAATTAATTTATACATTAAATTTATAGTAAAAAATAACAGCTTTTTTTATATAATTTACATCACGCATCATATCCACGATCGGCATCTTTTTCCACTTTTAATACGAGCGTTATGTTCAAGTTCACTCTCTCAAGGAAGTTTTTTCCCCCCCGGTACAAGGTGTCGCAGTCGAGCCGGTCTTCCTTCGCCACGGAGTACAACTGGAAGTCTGGTGGAAGGCCTGCCAGGTGACGGCGGCGCCTCGGACCACATCCATCTTCATGTTCGGGGCCTGTTTGAGTCCCATCCCTTCGGTCTCTCCATCTTCGCGCGGCTCACGAAGCACAAGGAATCCAGAGGGAGAAGGAAGAAAAGGGAAGGGAGGGAAGTATCGCGCGGGAAAGGGAGACGAGAACGAGCTCGAGCTTGCTTGTTATTTATTAGGAGGTTCTCGTTAAGGTCCAAGCGAGTCCACGGCCCGTGGATACGGCGAAGACCTGTCACACCCGCGTTATCTGACCGACCGCATTGTTTTAATCTCCCACCAAAACGTCGTCGTCGCCGTCTCCCTTTCTCGTTCTCTTTCTTCAAGGTTCTCTCTGCTATGCGGCCTACGCCCGTCGCGGTGAACCTGCGCGCGAGAGCTCTCGCCATCTTGCCGTCGTCCTCGTCGCCCTCATCGCCGTCGACGATGAGACGAGGTAACCACGAACTTCTCTCATAAGATGCTATCGGGCCGCGGCAGTTTTTAGTCGGGAACATCGGTGGCAGGCAAAGATGCGGCCTGTTGTCTGCCGTGGAGATTGATTACGTCGCCATCCGGGAATTAAATAAGCCACGCGATGGTTTCATCCGTCGGCAACGTGGCGGGTCACGGGATCTCACCTATCTCTAATCCTACCATGAAGACTTACGAAGCTCCCGTAATATTGGAGAATCTATATTGGCGTCACGATAAGAAGAATATATGGGAAACTGCATGGAAAAACGATTTTGCTAAAGTATCTAAAAATTTAGCTAAATCTGAAAATAATTATGTTAGGCCATCTAAATAATTATATTAGAAGCTAGTCAGAATGTAAAATTAGCATCATGTCTGATCATTCTACATGATTATTTTGATGATCTCACATACTTATTTATAAAAGATCCCGCATTATTGTATAGAAAATTTAGTTTTGATAAAATGAATTAGTTTTCTATATACATTTAACACTATATATAATAGTTGTTTTCATATAATGTAGTTTATAATGTAATAAACAAAAAATGTCACGATGCTCAATAAAAGATCATTTTTGAGTTATGATTTATTAAAAGTGTAAAACTTGTGCTCACGGCACCAAAAGCCATCATTATAGACCCTTGTGTCTATAACATTTTTTGTTCACCATATTATATATGCTGTATTATATATCAAAACTAACTTATTTCACCGGGATCCAAGTCCGGAGTCCTTTGTACCTAGTCCAGTTTTTACAGGTACTTCAGCAAAACCGTTCTCTCTTTCCGTATAAAAAATTATTTAGTAAAAAAATTGTTTTTAAAGAAAAAGAAATATTTATATCACTTTATTCGCATTTTAATAGCAATTCACATCACAGAATTTCGATTGTGTGAACGTTTATACGGCTGGCCTTTCCACAGAAAGATTTCCTGCGCGATAACTGCAAACTTTATGCGTATAATAAACTTTTTTCGCAGGTCATTCCCGAGATAGCTTGAGAAATATTCATATCCAATGTTTAATCCCTATCGTTGTTTAGTACCTAACTAATGATTTTACGGGCGTGCGTAAATTAAGTGATTTGGAGATGCCTGAAAATCACCGCTTATCGCTGTTGTGTTCGCGTCGAGGTACCTATCTACGATCGCACGCGCGAGGCTTGCGAGGCAAAAGGTAATGGGCAAAACGAAACGGATGGCAGTAGCTGTTTACCCCGAAATTGTCTGTCGAAATCGTTGCGAATGTAATATACAACTCACGGTATATCACACTAGAAATGCGGACGTTTATAAGCATAGCTGAACCTTTTGTCGAAGGACAACAATATGGTACAATGTCAGGTGTCTTCATGATACCGGGCATGTAGGTAACTGTTTCCCCATCCTTACTTAAACCACCCACTCGCATCGCCACCACCAATGCAACCATCATCCGAGACCCGTCGCGTCGTACCGTCGCGCCGCTCGCCCACGCAACAAATCACAAGCGAATCTTTTAATTGCCTGACATCTTTACGGCTCCTATAAAACAATGAATAGGTAGGTTTCGAAAATGCTGGACGAAGAAACCGGGAGAAACCGTAGCCGCGCGGATCGTCCCATCGCGGTCGTCGTTATCGTGCTGGTATCCGACTGAGACCCGCGGTGTATATCACGTTTACGGTGTTGTCGGTATTTTCAAGATTGTGCGTACCGAGGATCGCCCCGCTGATCCGTGAATCCCCGCGCGATTACGTCAGTCCCCAAACGGTCATCAGAGGTCGGAGAGCCGATGTTCAAGGGCCCGTTCCTGTTACGAGGTTGCGGAAACCCGAGAGATGTCGGAGCCGAGCTCTCTAGCGTCTCTAGCGTCTCACGAGAATTCTTCGCTGCTCGTACCTACCTGTCTCAGACCGGAGGATGTTTCATGGTAATGGCTCGCACAGTGCGACCGCGCGCAAATCGTGGCGAAAACAAGGCTCAACAAGGCCCGTCGTACACGTGCGCGCTGCTCGGAGTGCGGAAAACATGGTTTACGGTACGACGAGGTTCGGGTTGTACATACAAGAATCCTCGCGTCTCCGGCCCCGCGCGATGTCCTTATCTGGTCCCGATCCCGTGGCGAGATGCGCTGTGTGAATATATTCTTACGTCGCGGAGAGAATGTCGACGTAATTGTCTATCGCAGATCATGGTAATTCGCGGGGAATCGTTGTCCTCGGCGTTTACAAATTTTGTGTACCGCGGAAATCTCGCTCGTAGAATTAGCATCCTCAATCATCCACGCAAGCATGCGAATGGAATTTACACCTTCTTTTGCGCTC
>NW_017304811.1:505238-506273 GCF_001594115.1 Trachymyrmex septentrionalis
ACCGCGGAAATCTCGCTCGTAGAATTATCATCCACGCAAGCATGCGAATGGAATTTACACCTTCTTTTGCGCTCACACGATACGACGAACGCTATAACCTCGTGGTAAATTAAAATAAAGATAACGTACAACATACATCATAATTTTCCGGGATTGAGTTGTATTCGTAATTTCCTGTCATCACCGAGGAAGTCATATATCCCATTGCACATAATTATTTCAAATAATTTTAATAATTTTCAAAGATGTTACAAAGTCCTGGGCAATATTGAATGTCCAAAAAATTTTATTCTTTGAAATCTTCTAACGTCGTTAATCCTATATATTACTCACGTTTTCTTTTTAACACGTTTTTAATTACGTGGGATATTTCTTATATCTCAATTTTCATTGCTTATTGATTTATAATTAAATAAGGCTGATAATATTCTATATATCCTTTAAATAAAGATAAATGCAAATTTTTTTAAATTATAAAATACACTGGACAAAATTAACGCAACACCTGTTCATTCTGCAAAAATAGGCAAATTTCAAGATACAATAACTTCATAAAAAATTGTCGTATCGGGATGTTTGAAAAAGCATTTTACAGGTAGAAATCTCTACTTTTTGAATCGTTACTTAAAAAAACGGTCTGATGGAGATTTCATGAAATTACACAAACATAAATGAAAATATAAAATCTCAAAATTTTTTACGAAATTTATGGAGTTCCACGGAGTGGACTAAAAATTGTATATAAATGCGATTTACAACATTCGAAAGAGTGAATCTTTACCTTTAATTTGCTTTTTTACGAAGCTTTATACGATTTTTTTTCACCGAGTTATTCAACGTTGAAGCAAAAGGACCATTTTTGCTTCAACGTTGAATAACTCGATGAAAAAAAATCGTATAAAGCTTCGTAAAAAAGCAAATTAAAAGTAAAGATTCACTCTTTCGAATGTTGTAAATCGCATTTATATACAATTTTTAGTCCACTCCGTGGAACTCCATAAATTTCGTAAAAAATTTTGAGATTTTATATTTTCA
>NW_017304811.1:506373-510635 GCF_001594115.1 Trachymyrmex septentrionalis
TAGCTTCGCAAATTTCATAAAAAATTTTGAGGTCAGATATATCTTCATTTATGTTTGTGTATCTTTATGAAATCCATGAGACCGTTTTTTTAAGTAGTGATTCGAAAAGTAGAAGTTTCTACCTGTAAAATGCTTTTTTAAATATTCCGATACGACAATTTTTGACGAAGTTATTGTATCTTGAAATTTGCCTATTTTTGCAAAGTGAACAGGTGTCGCGTTAATTTTGTTGCCCAGTGTAATTTGTTCTATAAAATATATAGTAATATGTATAAATATATAATAATATGTATAAATAGCATTCATTCTTTACAGAAATTTAATACTAGCCAATTTACTAGAAGTAATTAATTATACATCACAATACTAAAAGTACTAAACAATAATGTTTTTAATACTTAAAATAATCAATTACTATCTTTCAGTATTGGCCAGTATTAGATTCTGTAAAGGATACATTTAAGATTGGAGTACTCTGCATCTCAGACAAATAATAAAGGATTAATTAAAACCATGTAATCATATAACCATATAATAAAGTAAAGACAATAATATTAATAAAGCGGATTTAATATATTTAGCTTCGTCTATCATTTTGTCTCGTAACCAGTCTTCGCATCCAGTAGTCACGGCAACAACGACCAAACTTGTACCGAACAGTTCTTTCGATTCACCACGATACGAAAGTTCAAGGTCGAAGAATAAATCAACCGTATAAAACCAAGAGAGCCAGTCGTATCGCAATTCGTACAATGATATTGCACGAGCATACTATTAATAAAACCGAATAATTAATGATCGACCGCGATCATTTTCAAACATGATTTCTCCAGACCGTTATGGATATATCGATATAGATATATTGCTAACCGAACACGCTGTGTGATTGGCATAGAATTCTCGACGAGGGAACTAGCTGCGTCCATTAGTAATCATTCATAGAACAACGTTTTATTTTAAATAACAAAAACATCAGAAAGCATCGAGACACAACAAAATTACACTGAAAGAAAAGTATTTAATATTTGTAACCATAATTGCATAGCAAATTTATTTTTATAATTATTATGTTGGTGTAATAATTATTATAGTTCTTATAAAATAGAATCGTTTCGTTTTTTCAACTTTCTTGATGTATAAAACTATAAATACAATTATTAATACTATTATAATATTAAAGCAATAATAACCAAATAAAAAGAACTCCTAACTAAATTATTTTACTATGCAATTATAATCATAAAATACTAAACACTGCATTTCTTTTAATGTGTAAGAAATAATTTTTTTAATTCTTACACCTTTTATTAATGTGTACAACATGTAATATGTCTCTGTCTCTTTTACTGATATCTGTAATAAAGAATCAAATTTCTGACAGATATTAAATTATTAAACTTGTTTAAATTTAGCAATAGTATACTGTTACTGAACAGAGCTGAATTTGTACGACGTCGATCAAAAGCAAAGTCTCGCGATCCGAACATTATATAACAAACATATCAATAAAAACATTTCTAAATGTCGGAGAGAAAGGCCGGGTCCTCGAGGGGCGCCAGTGATAGTCGCGGAGATACTCCGTCCGTCGTTCGCCATGCGTTCGTTTGGCATTATGGTCGCGGCGTCTGAGACTGCGGGGGGCGCCGGCGCCGGCGCGTAAAATCTCTGCGTTATGAGCAGAGTCTCCCTTCCCCCGCACACCGTTTGACCGCTGGTGCCCACAGCTCGTCGTGGGGCCCCACGCCACGTCGGGGCTCCGGCAACCACGTCGCTCCGCCACCTTGCCTCTCGCGCACCTCGCCATCCTCCTTCTCGCCGCTGGAAGACATCCCGTTCTTCCGTGGCTTTTGTTTTAAGGTATCCCGAGGATCTACCGGTCCGTGATAAATGGTACCCTTCGGGACAGGATCAATCGATAAACTACGTGCAACTACGGGCGACACGTTCCCCGATTCCCGGTCGCGACAGAATTCGCCGGCTCGACGAGATCGGGTCCCTAGATGAAGCACGAAACGAAACGAGGTACCAGGTTTCCTCTTCTCTCGGTACCTGTCCTATTTAGACGACAGAAGAAGAGGTGGGAAAGCGATTTGCGCCTGCCACTTGGGAGGTGTACAGTGTTTGGACGGTGAGCTTGATGCTTATCGATACTATATCTGAAGTAGCGATGTCGAGAAATTGAGATTCGATCCGATCGCAGCCGGCTTGATTTTTTGTGAATCGTCTATAACGTCGTTCAAACCTGGCCAGATAAGATTTTGGGGTACGCGAGGTCGGTGTGCGTCCGTGTGGACGGAACCGGACCCGTGTGAGTTTCGTGGGGAGGTATAATTGAATGTTTTGTATAATTAACCTGCGCCATAACTCAACGTACGTCGCGCCTCCAGCCGCGGGCGGACCTCCCTTCTTCTCCACGCACGCACCTTCACTCTCTGGAAGAAGGTATTTGTATATTCACCAACGGGCCTGCGCTCGCAGTGTGGTATTATATACTGCTCCTTCAAATACTATTAAAAGCAAACATTGTAACGACGTGGTTCGATGTACCATGAATAAAGATGCCGCAGCAACCCGTTTCGCGTATCTACCGAATACGCGCAGCAACGTAAAACCTGTCACCACAAAAGCCAGATGTACAGTACGGCGATATTAGCGATAGCAGTTTAAATGTTGCTTTATTAATCGTTCAAGTGTCTAGTATAAATTATACGATTCAACAAATTCTTTCGAGTGGAAAATAGCGTTTTTTGCTCATTTCGTTCTAAATTGATTGTAAAAAAATCTTTTGCTGACGTGCTACGCAAATTCTAATAATGGCATCGCAACAAAAGCTCTTGCTTTGTACTACCGGATGCCGCTGACTTTACTTTAGAAACACATTTCTCTTTATGAAAAAAGACATTGAAAAAAGCAAAAAATACTATTTTTGCCTGATACACTTCAATTTACTAAAAATCTTAACGTGCTACGCAAATTCTGACAACGAAACCTGTTCAGCGCAAAAAAACTTCGAGATACGTATGGCACTCTAGAGAGAAAAAAAAGAGTAATTTGTCAAACAAATCAAATAAATTAAATCAGAAGATCAATTAAATATGGTCTGTGAAAGATAAGTCGAAAGAAAGAGAAAGGGGAATCAATGAAGCTAATGAAGAGAAGACAATCCGTGAACAAACTGAGATTCAGATTCAGCTATTGCAGTAAATTGACTCATGGCCGAAGAAAACTGATTTTGCATGTTGCATGACAGCGTGCCGAAAGCGGGCTTGGAGAACAGCGTCCCCTTCCATTCGATTCGTGCGGCCGGCTAACAACCGGATAATCGTTGCCGAGAGGAGCCGAGAGGCAACCTCTCTCGTAACCGGCATCTTCGGTAGAGTCCAACAAAACTCTACCACGTTTACACTGCCCTGCACTAAATGACGTCGGTATCTCGAAATCCCACCGCAATATCGTGAAATCTCCTAACAGTTGCAGGCCTCATAAGATCTTTCGCTGCTAAGGACACTAATGCCCGGTTTTTCATTATCGATTAACTTGTGGTTAGGCTTAATGTCTCTGATGTCTTAGCCAACGGACTTCATATCTGTGATAATGTCATAGATGAAGCTCATTGGGTGAAACATCAAATTAAGCACAAGTTAAACAAATAATGAAAAACCGGACCTAAGGAACCTACTCCTTCATGAGTACCTGTTTACCGTTTGTACTTCGTTGTGCTCACAATTATATGATTTACGTGTACTGATATTAATTCGTTCGCTATCGTCCGCCTTAAGATGACATCAGCCACCGTCGCGCGCGAATAATTCAGGGTAACGAGAATGAATTGCAAGCAAAGCGTAACGATCGCGCTATTCTTCGTGCATCGACGCGTATCGCACGAATTCATATCTTTCCTTTCATTCTTATTGCTGATTTATAGGAACAGAAGTAATATGGACTTTGTATGTAGCACAACTAGCAAGGTGAATAAGAAACCTTACTCTTGTGTTATATTAAAGGAAATAATGTTGTCCGATCAGGTAAGAGAACAAGGATGTTCACGGAGGCTCGCCTATTCATCTCTGTATATTTGTAAAATTATGAATTGCGCTCAGGGTAATAGTTTGCATTCCGTTGTCCGTTTTCTCACTCCCTGCCTCCGGTCACGCGACTGTAATCAACTGTGTCATTATCCACACGGAGCTTGCGAAACGCATGCAATAGTTTATAAATTACTTTACGCACGCTCGTGAATTATCGATAATTGTGTATATATT
>NW_017304811.1:510735-517879 GCF_001594115.1 Trachymyrmex septentrionalis
GTTAACTCATCAGTTTACATGGAATCAACCGACGTACGTTTCATTCTCTACAATATTTATAACTCTTTTAAAAAATGAAAGTTTTTTAAATAAATAGAACAAATATTTTTATATATCAGAGCTTATATATTATATATTCGCGAATGACCGAATATTTCGGCTCGCGATTATTAGCATCTCAGATTGATTGCGTTTAAATGTACGAACGTTTCGGCGCACAGTCACATCTGAGATATGTAAATTGAATTCATAAACCAAGAATATTATATAATTTATTCGAAAATCTAACTTTGATCGATTCTTGGCGTTCTCTACCATATTTATTTATCACTTTCCATGCGATTCAATGATTCCCTCAAAAAGTGCATATTTTGCATAAAGCGCTTAATGCATTTCTTAATCTATCGCTAACTTATCAGTTTACAAGCTTTCATGAATCAACCAATTCTGTTGATTCATGATTTGAACCAATACGTTTCATTCTTTACAATACTTGTAACTCTTTAAAAAGTAAAAGTTTTTTAAATAATCGGAACAAATATAAATATATATATATCTTTTTTTTTCATACAATTCAGCGATTCTCTCAAAGAGTACGTACTTTGCACGAGGTGTTTGACGTATTTTTTAATCAACCGCTAACTCATCACCTTACATGAGTCCATGAATCAAATCTACCGACATACATGATACTTCTTCCTCTAATATTCGTAACTCTTTTAGAAAATGAAGACCTTTTAAATAAATAGAATAAAACTTATATATACAATATATATATATATATATATATATATATATATATATATCACTTTCCATGCGGTTCAGCGATTCCCTCGAAAGTACGGATTTTGTTACGGAATCCCTAAAAGTGCCCATTTAAATAGCTATATTTCAGAGCGTAGCCATAAGGCCAACAACCTGTCAGGAGATCATACCCTTGTCAAAATAATCGCTAAATTATGGGATGCGTACAGTTTTAACTACCAGCTCGCTCTCCCGGGTCAGTAACATTCCCGTTTCCTGCCTATCCACTCGTCCCATCTTGCTCGCCGATAACTAGTCTCTTACGTTTCTCTTTCTTTTTTTTTTTTTACAACACAGATCTGCCGCACACGAATCGAGAGACACCGGACGCTGTGAATGAAAATCATGTGAGACAGCTGACGCGCCCATTCCCAACGTCATCAGTTTGCGCATGATTAATGGAACAATAAAAAATTCTTCAGAAACGAACGATCAGCGTGCGAGGTCCACAATTGTTTTACTTTTATTTTGAAATCTTCGATACGGGCACACGACCGGCGTGCGATCATTAATTTTCATCAGCTTCTCCGAGATGACATCAAGAACTCTGAATCTCCGGTTTTCGTCGCTCCGCTCGTTATAATAGATCGAGTCTAACGAGTACCCTTCAAGACATCTTTTTGTCTTTTACAGATTACATTTAACGGGGAATATCAGGACGACAAGAGTTGTCATGTTGCGCAACTATTGCGACGAATAAACGCGGCGGACTATTATCGAACCTTTCTCATGTAGTGCGGCCCCATTTTTACATAATTGAGAAATAAGATCTGCCTTCGCGCGAGCGACAAATTACACGCTCCGTCGAGCAACGCCTCTAAAGGTAAAACCGGATACGCAACACCGATTTCACGCTACGCACCGTGTCTCGTTCCATTGAGACGGTGATAACCAATTCAAGATTATTTTAAGCATACAGATTGCCTCGTACGCTTATCAACTAAGTACTCTACGAAACGGTCGAAGAGGCATCTCGATAAAACGTAAAGTAGAAATTTACATCTGGAATTGGGTATGTACCATGTACCGTGCACGTCACAGAATCTGGTGGAGAACATTTCTCGCTTTTTTCTTTTTTTTACAAATTTATTCGTCCGATCTAGGAAATCACAACGTATAAACTAAATTCAAATTCAATTTAATACATTTTCTTGAGTTAAGTTGTTTAAACTCCATTGTTTTAAATTAACGATTTATAGAAGAAGACTTATAAAAGAGTAAAAACAATGACAACCTATAGAAATAATCAAAAATAAATCAAATTGGACATAATGTGACATATAATTTTTATAATATGCGTGCGCAAGTCGCGCTTCGCCAAGCAACATACGCGATATTAGTATTATGTGAATAATACGAGCTCGCGCGTTTATCTCCTCGTGATTTGCGCACTCGTTGTCGCGGCAGTTTCATTAATATTAATCGATTCGTCGTAGAGCGTCGCGGCTCGTTTTGCAAATGCGCTTGAAAATGCGTCTCGGGCTCCCGCCGAGCTATGCGTCCGCGTGCGAGATGCGATGATTAATGGCAGAAAAGGCGGGAAAGGCACGGCCTCGGGTAGTGGTTTTCCCTTATCTCGCGGCTCGTTTGCATGCGCGCATCCACGATACCGCGTCGCATCGCGTCGCCCTGCACTTGCGTGCCCGCTCGTTATTTTTCGATCGTTATTACTATGCATCTATATAAGCGCCGATACGCGTCGCGATGATGAACCTACCTATCGCGCGATTCCCGGTAATTAAAGGTAGAATAATTAGATATCACCTGATGAGAATATTGCAATCAAATCTATCTGTCACTAGTACGCTTTTAATGCCGCGTGAGTAACATCCGTGTCATACTAAGATCGAGATTGAGATTGGTTTGGAATTTGACTAATCAAAGCAAAATTTGATATTGGATTAAACTAAACTTGATATTGGTTTACTTTCTTCTGATTAGATTTCAATCCAATCTCAATCTCAATCTCTAGCCCGAGCATAAGAAGTTGAATTTTCTTCTTACACCGGAAATTGTCGAGCATGATAGTACAATTTACAATGGTGTTGCATTAGAAGAGACCGTGTTGTAAAACGTTGAATACTCTCGCAGATACGATCACTAGCAACTTTACTGTTAATTACGGTTACTTTATTTTCTTTCCGCGGAAGAATCTTGGTCTCTAATTTTACGCTATTTAACGTTTTTTAAAGTCATCAGTGTTATGTATAATTATGAATAAAACAGTAAACTGATGCAATTAAAGCTTGATAATCTTCATCTACTCAGTGATTTTTCTATGCCTTTTTCACAAGTCGTTTAATTTACTGAATTTATTATAAATATCGTACTCTATTCTCGGTAGATATTTTAAACATTAAGACACTACACAGAAAGTATGTTTTATGGAAGTATCTAAAAATTCAACTAAAATATGGATCTGAAAATAATTTAGGAATATTAAAATAATTACGTAGAACGCTCAAGCTGATTAGAATGTCAAAATTTTTTGCTGCATTGCTCATCGTGTTTGAGTTTCCTATATAACTATTTTGGTAGTTGAACAAAATTATTTTCAGATCAGTATTTATCTAAATTTTTAGATACTTCAGTAAAACTGTTCTTTTATATAATATATTAGATATCAGATACTAGACACTTTTTGCAGAGATCGAAGATTGAGGAAAGAACGTATAACTCGCGTATAACGTATCATGAAACGATCGATAGCTGATGCGGAACCAAAAGCTATTTGCACAACGTGTAGCCCTGAAATTCCATTCTAGTCACGTATCCAGATGGCACACGCGACCACCGATACGTGGCACCAGGCGCCATCGATAATTGTGGGGCAACGCGCACCCGTACAGCTTGAAAATCGATGGTGGCGAAAGGGTGACGCGAAAATGGGCACGATCCGTGCCCTGTGCAGCAGAAAGTGGAAGAGGAAAGAGAGAGGTAGGAGGAAGAGAGAGGGGACCCAAGAGGGCATAATAAATATCAGGTAAGAACGAGATCGGGCGCTACTTACGCCGTCAGCGATAATGACGGGGTGTGTTCAGGCTGTTTGCTTAGCGAGCAGATTAGTGAATGAATCCACAGGTGGGCGCCATCCGTCACACTTTGAATCGGATCCAGCCTCGCTCCGCCTATATTGCCAGCGACTAGTCCTCTTTCAGGTCCGTATGAATAGGGCAACGAAAGGACCCGAAGTTCGGAGAACATCAAGAAGTACATTATACAGACGATGTCATTGATGAATACACTCCGATTTGCGATTATATTACAAAACGTAAGAGTTCACATGTTTGTCGGAGTCAATGAAATAATATTTCAAGGCTTTAATTAAGCCGAGAAGAAAATAATGTTGTAATATGTAGCTCGAAAAAGGAACCAGGACAATGTAATCCCATTACTGCACTATGTTGAACCAACATCGCTGTAGCCGATAATTATAGCTTCATTCTTAGTCATAACGCGACTGCCTAAATTGCGCCGTTTTTAATCAACGTCTAACATTGTAGCAGCACCCTTGATACGTATCGTGTCTTTCATATTTATGCATATATAGGGTGTACCCCCAAAAAAATGCACAAAAATAGATTATACTGGATTAGTGCTTACAAGAAGATTCGTACTTTTACATGATTATGTACCAACTGTGCAAATGTACAAACTGTACGTTACAGGAATATGAAATTTGCTAGAAAAAGCTGTATGCTACTTAAGAGCAGAGTGTCGTACTTGAAACACGTTGTATATATGTATACCTTCGAGCAAACTCTTAGCACTGTGGTGAACCCGCGTATCTACAGAACAGATACACCCACAAGCTTTCCGCCTACCTGCAGTCGCTGACAGAACTGATGTGGCACGAGACAGTTGCCTATGATATCCATCATCATTCCTTTCGAGGATAATCGGTCGTCACGCCTATAACGACCGCTGAAGGAGGATCGGCATCGCGAGAGAAAGATCGTCTGCTACAGTAAGAGAGATTTCGGACGATCGTTTATTTGGCACTTTAGATTAGGATGACACATTTCTGCTTCCGCAGTTCGCGTGGCCAATTTAAAGATGTATCTATATATCAGAAATGTATTTATAGTTTGGACTTGAGACAGGAGTCAAGTAAATAATTGCGATGCACAAATTGAAAATTAAGATTCAAGTACTTGCAAATTTTTTGACCGACAGTAATAAATTATGATTATTTTTGAATCAAGTCATTTTTTTTCCCGATTAAGAGTATTTTACACGGGTGTAAAATGTCGCACGATTGAAATCTGCAGGAAAATCCATTTTCTACACCACTGAAGAGCCTTGAGGCACCGATATGATGGAGTGTTACGGAGATTGGCGGACCACCGGAGTAATGTCCGCACTAATAGCAGTGATTACCCCTGCCTTGTTGAGAATGAGCCCGCCTGCTCCTTCCAGCTTGCCTGCTCTTCAGGTTCTGCCCCGTTCTCTGCCTTGCGCTGCCCTGCCCATGAATTGATGGATGTTTACCAAACTAACTGCATCCTTTTCGCGCAGACTACCCCTCTGGTCATTGGCTACCTGGTCATCGGCAACGTCGAGTCTCATCGAAATCGTCGATTAAATTATGCGGGATATGCAAATTCGTATCTCGATACGCGCTCGTGCACCTTGATCCTCGTGCCTTTAGCAGAAAACGCACAATGAAACTGTTGGAAGAGTAATTATTGCCTCTCGTTTTTATTAATAATAACACGGGTGATATATACGCAAGCAGAAGAAATTAGATCCGATCAAGAGTTATGTGCTTATTCATCAAACTCGACGTGAATTATTATTCCGGAATACACGATACATAATTCAAAGAGCGAGCACAGACTCGCATCGCGCTCGGGAGAGGAAAAGCGCGTCTCTTTATCGAAAAAGCCACGTATCGCACGGCAATCTGACCGCAAGAGTAGCTGACAGGCTTTATTATTTATTGACACGTGTTTATAATCGCAAGATGCAAGAATAATGCGATGGAATAATTGCGATAAGATACGGTCGCGCATTCGAGTGGCTGGTAGTTAAAGCGAGGTGGACAGTGTCTTTGTAATGCTATCACGAGATACCGCGGATCGAGGCGCGGAATAATTACAGTAGTATTATTATAACGTCACTCGCACTATATTACACCGATGTCATGCATATGTATTGCCTAAGAAGGCCGTAATCGCATAACATTAAACCGGTGCTCGGTCACAATCCGCCCTCCTGTCATTCTCGTTTAGTCATTTCATGTACAAACGTGTACGCTCCCAATAGAAAGTTCTTTTCATATCGTTATCTTACAAAGAGATCCGTATCGGTTACACAATCGCCTGCACAATGTATATATTTATGTACGAATAACACAGCGATATTAATAATCCCGAGTGTGAAGTGAATCGCAGCGAGAAATACCACTAACTACGAACTTGGAAATCTCTAACACCGTATGATCTACGAGGCAGTTTGTATTTGCGATCATTGATAAACGGCTCGATGTCTCGGATTTTTCGCGGCGCTGTATCCCTCGTTAATGATATCTTCGTCGCGAACGAGCACCAACGTATGGCACAGACCACCTGTCCGGTTGGTATCCCTCGATCCTCTTTCTCCCATTTTCTCACTATCTCCTTCTCTCTCTCTCTCTCTCTCTCTCTCTCTCTCTCTCTCTCTCTCTCTCTCTCTCTTTTTTTACAACACTGGGCATCCCACAAGAATATTCGCAGCATGTGTCTGCGATAACTATACCACGGGAAGGGGAACTTTAGACGCCACAGAGCAGGTTTCCATAAAAATGCGAGTCTCTCGAGCCACCGCGGAGTTTAATGTCCCATGTGACCTACCCTCTGAAGCTGAGGCAACAAGCCGTTAGGTTTGTGAAACCTGATCTGCTTTTTCTCCTCCGAAATGCAAACTCGAAAGATATAAAACGAAAACAGTAAAAAGAGAAATTAACGATTAACTTTTTGAAGATTATTGCATTGCGCGCTAATATAGTAAGATATATTTATACTTTGAAAGCGGTAGCGTCGACTTTCTATCGTGACGAAAAGAACGGTTTTGCTGGAGTGTTTAAAAATTTAGATAGATATATAAATTTGAAAGCAATTTTATTGGATTATTAAAATAGTTATGTAGGAGGGACGATTAAACATTGATA
This sequence comes from Trachymyrmex septentrionalis, assembly GCF_001594115.1. Lineage (NCBI taxonomy): Eukaryota > Metazoa > Arthropoda > Insecta > Hymenoptera > Formicidae > Trachymyrmex > Trachymyrmex septentrionalis. The sequence continues at coordinate 517,691 of NW_017304811.1, forward strand.
ATAATGTTGCAAAAAATTTTAACAATTTTTTAACAACCAGTTTGACTGTCCTACATAATTACTTCCAAACAAAATTATTTTTAGAAATGTATCTAGCTAAATTTTCAGACATTTTAGCAACATTCTTTTTATATATATATCTTGAATATACATTAGGTATGTACATCTTACAAACAGCATATGCGTTCT
>NW_017304811.1:517979-527820 GCF_001594115.1 Trachymyrmex septentrionalis
GTATATCTTGAATATACATTATGTACATCTTACAAACAGCACATGCGTTCTATAACTTTCCACCTTGATGAATGCTAATAAGAAACTCAGGAAATTGATTATTTATTTTACGACCGTACTTCACGTTTTGCTGTCTCTAAGAATAATCCAAGTGGCGACTCAATTTTCAGCGTATGCAAGTCGCGACGACAGCGCATCGTTATTACGTATCATCACGAGCAATTATGTGACATAAATCTCACATACGATACGCAATATAAATAACCGTTAATTTACGAATGGCTGCAAGGACTTTGCGCTTCAGTATTTAATCGGCAGAAGAAGAGCATATATAGTTTCTTCGTCAAATTAGAGGCGAAAAGTACATTTGCGAAAGAGCGGCCGTATCGTTGATTATTTGTTTTAGATATTAATGCCTCGTGCGGACTATCAATAATTCATTCTCGACGTAATCGCACGGTGTGCATCCTCTATCTTTAACATACGGCGTTGCGGGACAGACAGAGAGAGAGAGAGAGAGAGAGAAAGAGAGAAAAAGAGAAAGAGAGAGAAAAGAGGAACGGTGTGGGGCGGGAGAGAAAGAAGAAACCCGTGTAAACGATAAATCACGATAAATACGTTTGCCTGGGCCATTATAAAAGGTGAAGGAGGAAGAAGGGAGAAATCGGCGCGATCGGCGGTGGAGGAGACTCATGAGGAGAGATACGCACAAAAGGGTGCAGCGGCGCGCGGCCCGATATGCAGTCCCTCCCTGAGGCCACTCCTGGGTGCATCCTCTTCTGCGGCCGCGCATTACGATCGCTTAAGTCTTGGCTCGACTATCGAGTGATCCATCGCCTACGAATTCGACGAAGCCTCCCGCCTACCCTTAGGACATCCTCGACTAATGAGCGTGTCTCGATCGTGAACGACCGGTCTCTCTCTCTCTCTCTCTCTCTCTCTCTCTCTCTCTCTCTCTCTCCCCCTCTCTCTTTCTCTCTCTCTTATTCTTCCTCTCGCCTTGCCTCCTCATCTCTATCTCTGCTTTCTTCTTCTCCTTTGCTTCTATCTGTCTGCCTGTCTTTCTTCACTTCTCGCGCTGTTTCCCTCTTTGCTTCCAGGTGCGCTCAGCGTTCCTTCTTAAAAAGGATTCCAATTAAGAGAGCCTGAATGAGTTCGTATGTCCTATTCATGGGCAAGTCCGTCGGTCAAGATATAACGGAGACGACAGGTGGACACTGCGAAATCCTTATGCATACCCCCGAGAAACACAGAGATACGATCGTCGGCGAGCGATTACTGAGAGTCTCTCGCGCGGAGGACATCGAATATATTTTATTTATTAACTAACGAGGAACGTCGCTGCAGGCGTTAAAAGAGACTGATCCTATGGAATTGATAAAATTTCTGACATCGTGATATAAATTCATAGACAATGCAAAATTTCGTTATCATAATAACACAATTCGAAGAAGTTAATGATCGTTTACAAGATGATCGAATTTATCGGGTAAAATTACATATTTAATTATTAATTCACATTCATCGAGGTGTAACTGAAAAAAATCTTGTGATATTCATTAGATTCAATTAGACATGTGTAAGTTAAACGCTTGTACCTTACAAGACAATATTCTTAGAATATTACATAAATATTAAAAAGAATACATAATATTCATATAACATTACAGGAATATTGTATGTGCTTATAAGGTAATTAAATCTATTAAACATTCTAATCGAAATAACTAGAAATTCAATTGCGATAATCAGAATTCTGATTCATATCAAAATTTATTTTATTTGTTTTTCTTCTTGGAAATTTTTTTTCTCAGTATGGGTACTACAAATTTTATTTACCGCGCTAGACACATGACTTCCCTGAGTGATGTTCATCGACTAGGTGGGAAAATGCGATAGTTTCAGTATATTTCTGTGAGAAGCTTGTTCACCTATGCCACCGATACATACATAGTTAGTGCGTGGCGATGGAAGATAGAGAGGAAGAGAGACGGAAGAGCGGGCAAGCAGATACCGGGCCCCACGGGGGGCTCATAATTGCCGACCCTGAAGATCGGTCGACCCCATGGGGCCCTCCTCTGTTTGTTTTATTCCCTAGTTATACAAACGCGAGATCTACGACCGATATATGATAATCGTCCTTCTAGTTCTTCCAGTTCACCTTCCTCTCTCGTTCTTTCTCTTTCTTTCTCTCGAGTTCTCTCTCAGCTTTATCTCGGCTTTCCTTTCGTTCTTTTTTTATTGTAGAAGCTTCACGAATGTAGGGTGCCTTATGGACACTGATAGACAGGGACACGTCCGAACTAATTCTAGCCAGAATCTACCTCCACTAGTGGTGCCGTGGAAGCTTTCGCCACGTCTCATCATTTACGACGTACACTTATTCAAATTCTATGACGGTTGAAATGATTGATACTCTTCGTTATGAGCGGCTACCTTAGGCTTTCGCGTTCGTCAGTTTAAGAGAGGCCAGCGTAAAATATTACCTCAAACATTTAATATGTAAATAATGGGTGTACGCTATTAGCACACACATTTTTAAGCTGTAGCCGCAGTGTTAAATGCACGCTGATAAAGATGCATTTGCGATAAACGATAAAAGCGAATTGAAAGAAATTAGAAAATAATAATACATTTGCAATATTGATTGCAAATGTTGATTGCAAAATAAAGTAATTGAAACATGTCATAGAATTATATATCATAGAATTATAGAATGCTTCTATCGAATGTTTTTTAAATAGATTCTTTAGCCTCATAAGAAAATGCTATAAATTTAACTTTTGTCTCTTTCTTGACGATTTGGTTTTTCATTAAAATACAGTTTTATCGCCAAGACAACTGGCGACTATATTTCAAATAGATAACACCGCGAATGTTCCAAATACATATAGTCTATCTTAATGAAGAGAAGACAAGATAAAGCAACTAATTGTCGAAGATTATATAAATAACGCATATTGTGACAAAGACGCATATTCAGTAATGTGTCTTTTTATCATGTCCTTCCATATGTGCTTTAATTTAAGTACTCACCTCACTGTCGATTTTTTTGAACTCCGTATCATCCTCGTCCACTTCAAAATACAGCTCTGTAGATGTAACGGAAATGATGCCGGGCGCCACGATACCGGGTGCGATTAATTTCCCTTTCGTGCTAATATTCACTGGACCTGGTAAAACACGAATAATCAGTCAGCGTGCATGTAAACAGCATTCCAATGAAATAATAACATATTGCCTGTACATGCAATTTTTTTTCATTTAAACGTGATTGAGTTTTCCTCATTTTTATATAACTGGAAGATGTATTCAAAAATTTACATACAAATATTATTAAGCGCCAAGATTCAGATCTCGACTGTATTTTGACGCTTTCTTATCTGTGTTCCTTATTTTATTTTAAACTCATGCATACTATAAATTATCGGTAGCATGCTTGTTTTGTAATGTATGACGCATAGAAATTGGAAATTAAATGCAGAAAATTAAACTAACAGATGACAATTGACCGATACTTAAATAACGATTTCAACGAAATTGCGGCGCGGGATTGACGAAAATAAAACCGGTTTGCGCGGTCAGTAATATGTCATTAAATTGTCGCGTCTCGTTTATCAGGCAACGCCGACCAACCTGTCAAGTCGTTGTCGAGATCCCTGTCGTCCGTCAGCAATTCACTGTCATCCAGAAGATCCGTCGACTGCAATTGCTGTTGATGTGCACGCGAGGCTGCGAGATGCGCGTGAAACTCTTCACGCGCTTGAAGTATCGCATCCTCGGGTGCACCGTGTTCTAGAGCCGCCTTGAGAGTAGCCTCGGGGTGGCTCGAGCCTAGTGGATTGTGCACGAAACGCTTGCGTCTACGTGCATCATCCTCCCAAGCATCCAGTTTCCAGTACTCGGCTAATCTGTAAATAGCGTAAATAATATGATATATACAGAATACAATTATGTACAATATAAAATCAATTTAAAACGTTTGCGCTCACTTTGCAGCCATTGGATCCATGTATCCCCATGCGCCATGCTTGTTAGACAAAATATTCCTGACTTTCTCCAGAAGCCTGCTAGCGATAACATTATCACGTCTTCGTGCTGCGGTGATTAGATGATCGCACATGCGTTCTTCTTCCCGACGGTCCAATAGTGTTTGAGCGCATTGTGACTAAATATCAAGAAAAAAGTATGTATTATTAATATAATGTAATATTAATGTATTATTAATGTATTTTTTATATTGACTTTATAATCTATACTCCAGCAGAAGGATTGTCGTATCGGTATTAAATGACTCGCGAAAACGATCTGGCGACAAAAACTGGTCGGTTCTATTTACAGGGCAATGAAATCACCGGAAGAAATGCATGCAATACCTCAAAGTCAGCATGCTTCAGCACGTCATCCGCTCTCATCCTGTTTAAAATGAACTCTGCCTCGTTTGCGACTCTTACTATGTGATCCTTCATCGCGTGAGATAGCAGCCTGTGTAACGCAAGGAAGCATTTTCATGAAGGGAAACGAGAAAGTTTGATTTTGTTTTGTTTGCGCGCCTAGCCGTATAATAAACGTCTTACCTTCCTTCGTTAATGAGCTCGATGAAAGCGAGACCTGCGTGCTTTTGCAGAGAGTTTTGCCATTCTTGAGAGCAGAGGAGCATAACCAATTCCACGACGGAGTTGCTGTTCTTAAATGTTGTTAAACCTGGCAAATTACAAACAGGGAATCGTTAAACGAACGAACGGTAAACGATGAATAACAATGACTGACAAACGGAAGAAACGAATAGTGTCGCGTTTTACCAAGACCGTATAGTGTATCGCGGATATTGTTAAAAATAAAGTACATCGATACGTTGCAAAACCCCATCACACGCTACGTTCCTTGAATATAAAATCTGCGAGAATCATCGTAGTCTCTCTACGCGCATACTGAATACTAATGGTGAGCGATTACTTAGAATACGCTGACCATCTTCCTAAAGCGAAATCATAAAGTGACTAATTTGAATACTCGGTGTGAAATACCAGAGATAGAAATACCATAAAAGTGACGAAAGTCCTGCCAAGTATGCCCATTTAGAAAGACTCTAAATTTTTATTTATCACGCGAGCATATCTAAATATACGATTTTAAATATTTTACACGTACAACATTGTTGAATTCTTATTTTTATGGTCGCTATTTTATCTTTTAAAGCGCTCATAATACATCAATCTCGGAATATTTAATAACGAACATTGGTTTTGTCATACATATGTTTACGAATTGAATAATAAATTTATTCAAAATAATGTACAACGTTTAGAAAAAGAGACGATAATAAGAGTATAAAATAACAAAAAATGGAGCATTCTAGCAATATGTTAAATATTTGCAATAAACATTTTACCGCAATAAAATATAACGAGAAACAACAAAGAATAATTTGATTTATTATTTCGGAAAATATATCTATGTAAAACTGTGCTGTTTTTTTTAATTCCTTAATTCTTCATTCTTTTTTATTCGTGGACGTGATATATCTCGACATCGCTTAGAAAACATAGACCATACTACGACTGTTCTCCGTGTAATAAAATCCAACGTAAAATATATCTTTTTTATTTATCGAGCCTCAAACATTCTATATCATATTACGCGCGCGTAAAATGTGGAATGTGAGAGCTGTTTTCCTTTTACGGATTTCATAAGCGCGTACATAATAAAACTACGGTGTTTATAACGCAATTTATATAGACTATTCTAAAATCATACACACACACACACACACACACACACACACACAAACATATATATCAAATAATATTTGAAGAAAATGATACTCGAAAAGAAAATTTGTCTTAGCTTGCTCATAACGTTTTCTTAATTCATATGCAACATGCAAACATCGAACACAGAAGAATGATTGTACGTTCGACGTACCCTTGCAGCTCGTACCTTTTCCTTCCATTAACAATTCTTGACCATGGGAGCCAACAAGTGTTTTGGACAGGAAGGGAGCAAAATCCACCATGATCTCTCGAAGGAGGGGGCAAACCGAACCCAAAGCCATTTCCAGCTTTTGCGTGAGAGAGGCTTCGCGAGAAGGTGTTGGTACAGGTAAATGATCAACCAGACCTTTGATTGGCAATTCATCGGCTCTCGGGGATGCTGCAGTTACTACCAACCGATCAGGAACTCGCACCACAGAGATTTCCGCCGACGGTTTCTCCCCACGTTCTGCGTTGCCGAGCATTTCTTGTTCGAGAACGTTGCCTTCGCTGTCTTGCATGTCGCCTGTGTATTTTAGAATTATATTTTAGAATATTTTGCCTTATTTACCAAATAGCAAAAGAATTCTTCTAATGAGATTAATTATATTAAACAACAAATTTTGATCAACAATTTTGTTTCTCAACAAGCAATAAGTGTTCCTCGCAGAACTTTTTATTAAAAAAGGATTATACTCTCCAAAAAATTCGATCACTTTTTTAATTCTTAAAACTTTGTTTTCAATTTTATATGTAATAACGTAAATTCGTAGTATAATTATAAAAAATTTAAATATTGTTTTACAATATATGAAAATAAATGTTAGGTACGAAGCTCCTTTTATGTACAACTTTAAGTGATATATTAAAAAAATAAAATTTATTGATAGGTAATATTTAATGTAAAAAAAAAATTACACTGATTCACAAGCTTTCTATTTCTCAACATTTGAATTGCGATTTTTGTGTATTTTACTGCAAAAGAAAAAAAAGTTATAAAAAATGAATTTAAATTTGTAGTGTTTTTTAAAAAGTCTTTGATTTCTCAAAACCTGTAAGAACTTTTTACTTTCATGTTCTTTCTCAGCAGCTGAAAACATATAAGAATCACTATTTAGATGTTGAGAAACAGAAATCTTATGAACTGTATAATCAATCACAAGTGTGTAATGGTACCATAGCTGATTTGACTCTTACCACGCGAGTGTGCAATATTGTGAATATTACGCGGATCTTCTCTTGGATTTGTAATAGGCATCGTATCACCGTCTTCATTAAGATTTACATCTGTCCAGGCTTCTTCGGAAGAATTGTGCTTGTTTTCATTGTCGGTAGTAACTTCAGAAGGACTCGGGTCCGCAGTGATATTGCTACGATGTACTGTTTCCTCACTGGAGTCATTGCTCTGAGAGAAAGTCGATTAAAATAAAGGGAAGAATGAAACATTAGACTTTTTTCTATTTCAATTAAAAGCAATCGTAAATTATTTAAAAAATATTGAGATATTTTAAATAGAAAGAATTGATTAAAGATTCATGAATCAAAGATTTATATATTTTTATAATAAAACAGAAATTATTTTTTAACCGTTATGTAAACGACAATATTTAAAAGCGTTTTTATTTTTTCATACTGCTGAATTTTATTAGATTAACACGGAACTCCTTTTAATGATCGTTATTATGTAAAATTATTCAGATGTAACGTATTTCCAGGCCTAGGAATCTCACTACGATGCTAAAGTCAGTTACTAATGAAAGTTTATAGAGCTATATTTTATTACAAAAACATTTCATAAGATAATTTCATACAGTCACACTTCATGATATACTCTCGCGTGCCATGTACTTACTTCATTACATGCAATTAATAGTACACCATTACTACGCAATCAACTAATATATTATAGAAAGAAAGAACCAAGCTTCTGTATTCAAGCTTCGTTAGCGAACTTGTTAATTCTAGTATAAGACAAAAGTTATACGCGTGTAAGGACCGCTATTTTACATTATACCAATATTACATAAGCATCCAAAAAGATATGAATCAAGATATATATATCGCTCTCTCTTTCTTGTACCCGTCAAATGGGCATTATTGTACCGTTGCGTATCCTCTCGCATTTTCTTTTACGGAGTGAGAAAATTTAAAATAATTAAAAATACATTTATATCTGATCGCTCCCAAAACGCGACGGTCGCGGTGACATAATTCGGGAATCGAGCTCCCATCAACGTCCTCCGTACATCCGGATCTGTACTCAAATTAAGTTTTACCTGCAGATTTCGTGGCAGTGGTTCGGACCTTGTAGAAGTGCCAAGCGTTGGTTCTGATGAGGTGTAATCCTCGAGAATAGTCCGCGGCCGAGGTACACCACTGTGACCTCCCTTCAGAACCAGTAGTTAGTACGCATAGCAATGCAAGCAGAGGAAGTTAACAATGAGAGAAATTCGAGAGTCAGAGTATCGCATGCTCGATAGAATTACAGATAAATACAGTGGTTTAACTTTCGGAAGTGCGATTACGTGTTTGAACTTCGCGGGTTGATTGGGGTTTTGCTCTGGTAATGCCGATTTTCCAAAGAGAATTCGTAATGAGATATAGATATTACGTGCGAGAGATAGTTACGAGAGATAGTTATGAGAAATCACAATTGAGCTAACGGTCGTTACGCTGGGACTACGTAGATGCAAGACATCAATCGATAAGTGAACACTACATGCTGGGCATTACAAGAGATCTTCAACTACGGCAGGTCTCGAAGTCACGTAATTGTATTAGGAAAATCAACTATCGAATACTACACTTAAGGGTCGTAAAATAGGAACTGACAGACAAAAATATATCATAATTGTAAAATTGCTAATTTAAAATCAACATTTAAGGATGAATGTAAATTTACCTTGTCAAGAATCTTAATACGTGTAAATCTAATGTAGCTACCTATGAACTGATCTATCGTAATTACACAGTATGTATTCAATATTTTGAAGTAAAAACTTTATAAATCGTCATCGAAAGACGAATAATACACGTGATAAATTAGTGCAAAGCATTGTGCGATAGCACAAATTATTTGGTCATTACTGCGGTGGATATCCCATAAGATCGTGCGTGATGGAAGAGTGCTAAAGTCTCGCTGCTGTGAATATTATTAGTAACTATCGAGCACAAGAGAAAGATACTCAGGACAGTATTGAAAGAAATGGAGTTGAATTTTAGTTTAGAAAAAGACCCGCACATCGTACTCGTTACGTAGAGCTGTGTAAAGCGACAGATTGAAACATCGAATCATTGTGTCTACGTTCTTGATCTATCGAAATGCATGCAGTCTCAAGTAATACAAAATTGTTATAACTTTGTAAAACTATCTCGTTTTTATACCAATCAGACTATGTTGTCACTATCAAATTGCGTTTCATGTGACTTTACAAAACTTTTACCTGAGATTTTCAGTTCAATTTTTCTCGATGTTCACACTTCTTTCGAATTTGTTTGGTAGAGAACAAGTGTCCATTGCACTTTTCAGATCGCATCGAAATTTCGGGTAAATTGTAACTTTTCCGCGAGATTAACTTACCTTGGTTGACGGCGGTCCAGACGATGTGACGTCGTGATCGGCCAAAATTGAAGAATTGTTCTCGTCGACAATGATGACTTCATACTCGCCATCATCCTGAGAGCCAGATTGACTCATTATACCTCCGCTACCTGAGAACACATGATTAAAATATGATATGAGAAATCGATAAATATAAATATACATTTTCTTCTTGCTAAACCAGTTGATATTCATATACATGCGTTCAACGATATTATGTAATTGAAAGATTTCATTTATATATTTATAAATAAAATTTACAATTTGCCAATGTAAAAAATGTACAAGACCAATAGCTTATAAAATCCACAAGGTACATCAAAAACGAAAACACACAAAACATTCTTCTTTATTTGTATTACGTAAAGGGTTGCGCGCAAAATTGCTGCAAAATAAATCATAGCACACAACAGACATTTTAATTCTTCAGTTACTCGAATTTTAAGAAACACAAGCTTTTATTATAATTAATTTTTTATATGCATAT
>NW_017304811.1:527861-538712 GCF_001594115.1 Trachymyrmex septentrionalis
CATAAAATAATAAAAATATATATCAAATTCAGGGACTATTGTATTTTATTCAATAATAGCGAATTATTTGTCGAATAAATACGCATATTTTGTTTATGTTATACATCAATATACAATATGATGCGTTTTATTGTCACTGAAATACCTACATACTGTAATATCACATGCTGTAGAACAGAACAATTATTAAATTGATTTTTTACGCAACAATATGCTGTAAGTTCGGAGTAACTGCTAGTTTTGTATATGGCATGCAGTGCTAACCTGTTAGAAAATTATTAAATAAACAATGTAATTAATAAATATTTTGATTTTAATAATAATATCATACAAGTAAACAAGAAATTAAATCAGATTAGATATTTAATACATATAAATAAAATATGAGAAGCGAAAGGAGAATAAACGAGTTAATTAAACAAACTTTCTTTTAGACTTGTAGTAGATCGTAAAATATATATTTTTTGAAGATAATTTAAATAATAAATTTTGTAATGTAGAAAGAGCCGGTTGCGTTGGTACAGCAAGAGAAACATCGAGAAAATTGTGTATAGACTCGTTGATATTGACAAGCGGGTCGTGCAAGTTAATGGATAAATAAGAATAATGCGAAATAAATCAGGCCAGAAGAACTTGGGCATTCCGTGAAACAACTTTCGAATTTTCGAGTTACCTTGCAGACCGACACCGGAGTTTCTATGACAGAGATTTCGGGGCTGATCGATATGCTTTTGAAGCGTATGGTGGTGGTTGTTGTTATTGTGATGATGATAGTGGTGATGGCGATGATAGTTATGGTTATTCGGATGATGATTGTAGTGATTATTGTGGTGATTCGGAAGATAATAATTAGAGGATGGCTGGCGATTAGAGTGCCTGGCAGCCGGTAGCGGGTGCTGGTGGTGGTGCTGGTTGATGTGATGGTTGGCATTGGCATTGACATTTGCATTGGCGTTAGGGTGAGATCCCGGGAGGAACTGTGGGTACACGTGGTGAGACCACTGTGGAAATAAGGGCCGCCCTCCTCCACCACCATTCCCATCTGCCGAGGAACCACATTTACCACGTTATCCGGTCGTGCGCAAACACTTTTATCGCTCGCGATCCATAGCATTTTTGATACTGTTCTTCACTCTATGCAATTGTGTTTAATAAAATTACGAAACAGTATAATTAACATCTGTTCATCTTGAAGCTCCCATTTTTGACGCGCGCGCGAGCGCGTTATGTTATAGCAAATTATCAATATTCTCCCCAAAAAATTAATTATACAGTGCAACATATATACAATAGTTGCTTATTTCGACAGTTTAAAAACAATTATCATTAAAAACTTAAAATCTCTAAAGAAAAATTTAGAATATCAAAAATTTATTATAAAATTTTAGCAATAAGAAAACAATATATATATATATATATACTTATTACCGCAAACTTGCTTTTGTTATGTATATTTAAAAATTACAAAAAAAACATTTAAAAACCTATTAAATATTTATTTAACATTCATAGAGTGAAATTCAGTAAATAACATTTTGTATTATTTTAAATACGTATTATTTCTTAACAATTACTAATAATTTTCAATTAATAATATTTATTTCTAATTTGTAACGTAATATAAATTTTAACAAAAAAAATTAAAGTAATGATGAAAATAACAATATATTATTATTTTCATCATAATAATGTGTTATTACACCAATACAATAATATTTACACCAATTCGAAATTCTATATCAATGTTTGTAATATGTTATCAGTAACAATTGGAGTATTACATTCTAAAAGAACTTATTTCATACAATCGTGTAACAGTCAACAATATTTATTTTTCTTTAATTTTCCACATAAAGAAATTCCACATCCAAGAGAATACAACAACGATAAGTAATGACGTAAGTATATTCGTAACGCAAAAAAGGTGCAAACACATTCGGCAAACATCAAAACTCTCACTGTCAGATACATATAAAATGTTTACTTCATACAGTGCAATAACACATGCTTTCTACTAGGTGTCATGTGCTGTTGTCTTACAAGTTGCAGCTACATCGTTTGGTGCACAGTGTTGAACATATTAGCTACATATCTGTACATGTATGCAATTTATAACATTCATCATATTTCATTCATTTACAACATTACTGTGACAGAAAATCTTTTAGTCAGTTAATCTGCAAAACTTAATGAAAATTGCATAATAATTTCATAGAAGCGATGTATGTACCAATGTTAATTAAAAAATTTCGAGAAAGATATAAATTTAATTTTATCTAAATAGTAAGCAGATAAAATATCTTTACAAGACATTGTAAGTTTCTCGTTTAGACATTTATATAGCTGCAGTCATGCTGTAATACCAAAATTATCAATTAATTTATAAATTGAATTGGATTTATTAATATATTATAACTTTTAAAACAAAAGATAAAAGAATATATCTGACATGTAAGAGTTTTGAGTAAACAGAAGAATTCTTAAAAATTTTTAACTTTTTAAGGGAAGTGTTAATATTCAACGTGCAAATAATTATAACATTAAAATTAATGCATTTTCCTTTTATAATTTTTTAATAATTTCTTTCGTAATAGATGATATAATCTAATAATCACAATGGTAAATGTTAAATTTTAAATAATATAGAAAGGTATAAAAGTATCATGTTATCAACATGGAATAGCATTATTCTTTGTATTATCATTTTTATAAGTTCTTTGCAGAGTGCATACCCAGTAATAAACAATTTAAATACTCCGAAAAAAAAACAATTTTTTATAAAATTGCTGTACATAGTATTTTCTAGTATATTATTTGTAAATTGTAAGATAATATTTAATATTACTCTCATTCATTAATTAAAAACATCTTCAATGAATTTTGTGTATTGATATTTACACAAATTATTTTTTGGATTAGTGTTAGTACTGTTAGTGATCGGTTAGTAAATAAGATACGGGGATCTCACCTGAAGGGCTACCTGGCCTGAGACCAGCACCATTCGTCTGTATTGTTTGCACTGGACTTGGTGGGCGCTGCGATATTGGCGGTTCCAATATGTCGCGATATTTGGAGACCATCAACACAGAGATGAAGTAAACTATAGCAAGGGACAGAAACTGTGCCTGCTTGGTTTCTTCCTGAAATTAACGCGTACATGACTTAATTTTCTTACCTTATACATCATTTTACTTTAGCGTTGCTGTATGAAATATCGGATACTTACAACATCTCTGTATATCACAGCTCTCAAACGATTTACGTCCATATCTTGCAGCAATTTCTCAGGATCCTTCACAGGACTTAACTGATGAGTGAGATTGTCCACGATGTTCTATAAATAAAGAATATCTTGACAATATGTAATACTATTAACTACACTTTTTTAATAAATAGAAATTAAAGGGAAAAATATAAGGTGTTTATCGCATCTATTAATGATGCTATAATTAAAATGAGTTTGATCGGATAAAACGTACCTTAGGCGATGTCTGAGCCCCGCGTATAAGCGATTGTATATGTTGTGATTTATTACTAGAACCAATCTGCCGACCTAACATGCTGTACGATCTGCCACGTTCTTTACACTCTAAGCAGTTTCTAACGGCACATGTACAGACCTATAGAAGCAGTTTATTAGGTAAATATAACAAAAGATGTTGTGTGAATGTACATATTAAATTTCTAACTGGGGCATATGTTAGAAGCTAAAACATGTTAGAATTGAGAATGAAAAACATTTGTACAAAGTTAAGAATATTTGAATTAATTGTACTTTTTAGAGACTACAATTATAAATATTACATTTAATTAATTGTGAACTTACTCGTCAATTTTTCGTATCAAATACTCATAGATAAAACATTCAATTTTCTTTAAATTATAAGTCTTTAGAAAATTATAATCATTTGTCAAAAATTTTATGTTATAATTTACATCAAAAAAGCGAATTTAAATTAAAATTTTTTAAAATTAAAATTTTTTATTCCCGTAAATATAGATAGATTTATAAATTCATATAAATTTTATTCACTATATTTCGCTATATTTTGTATTTTTAAAGTGTAATCTGTATTGTACAATCTGACATGTGCATGCTACAAGTATTATGTATATGTATATATTTTCACTAAAATGAACATAAATAAAGATACAATTACTATTGCAATTGCACTTTTTCATTCGTGGATCACTAAACCACATCATTTGTCGATTATTAAGTCGCAATTTAGATATTTCTATACGGGAATTCTCTTCAAAATTAATTGCACATGTAACATTGTGTAAAGCAAAACTTAAAAAAAATACTTGATATCGACATAAAGTTTTACAAGTTTTACAAGTTTTTTTCTATACTGAACTTGATATACTGTAAATTCTATACTCCGTCAAGTGCATACAAACACACATTGTGCACTAATATTTAATATATTTTCCTAAATTGATAAATGATTTGTTAAAATTAATTAATAGCCATATAAATTGTATAATAATACAAAAATAACTATATCTAACTATTCTAACGAGATTGATCATTTCATTCTGTATCATTTCATTCTGTGTAAAATACTTTATGCACGGTAATACAAACCAGTCGTAAACATTGTCGCAATATGCCACCGCTCGACATGTTTTTCTCGGCTTCCAGTTCTCCAAAGTTTAACGAACTGGCGAATATAAGTACATCGGCCATGTTGACTAGTCTTTGCAAAAAAGAAACTGCCACTTCGATTGGCATCCCCTGAGTTGGCTCAATTACATCCAGTTCATTCTAAAATGCAATAAAACGTTGATTAAAAATTAAGATCGAAAAAATCATTTTTTCTTTTTCAATCAAGTATACCAGAACAATTTACGTACATTTGGCGAAGTTGCCGACGCTAATAAGGGTAGCAAACCGCCGCAAGCTATTATAAGGTTGTCAGCTAATTGCGAAATTAGATGAACAGTATTCACCACGAAAATCGCGTTCTCACTGCTGTTTACAAAATCCAATACGGACTTCGTTGAGTGACTGTAATACAAAACTTATCATAGAATATTCCGACACAATTGATATATCGTTAACATACATGTGTGCAGCATTGTATATCCTACCTTCTCCATACTTGAATGTCTGTTTCCAAAGAGAATAGCACGTCCGACAGTAATCGTTGGTGTATGTATGACCATTTAAATTCCGGTATTCTGAAGGGAGGTCGTGTCGGGCCTGGACTAAACATTGGCCGCGTGGAAGGATTTCCTTGCTTTGATCTTTTGGCTTCTGCGAGAAAAAGAATATGTAAAAATAATATGTAATAATATAATAGACGCACTTTTATTAATACGACACGGATTAATTTTGTAACTTACCGAAATGATTAGGATCCACCTGCGTGGACGTAGAGGCACTCCTTGGTCGTTTTTGGGGTGATGATGTCTTTCGTAAGGGTACAGGCAAGGAGGGTGGCTCGTGACCGTTATCATCCGCGATCGTTTCCGAGGTGACGATCGGCAGGCTGGATCTGCGGTGGGTATCTACGTGATCTGGAGTTAAGTCATTCAATAACGCATTGTCCCTGGCAACCACATTAGAACTAACGATTTGAGGCACACCGTCGGATAAACTTTTAGTTGCATCACAGACCGTAGATATTGTTGGGATTTGCTGCTTAGGATTTGGCACTTGCGTCATATTATCTACAGAACTTTGAATGTCGCTATTACTACAAACACTATCTGTAACTTCTACCTCGTCAGTCGTCACCGGAACGTCTGACTTATTATCACTTACGCTAGTAGAAATAGTGGACGGCTCCCTTGAGTGTTTCTCATTTACCTTCGCGTCTTCGTTATCATTAATAACAGCACTTTTGTCCTCCGTTAAAGAATCCACAGCGCGTTCATCACTACTTAACGCACTATTCACTATTACGGGCTCCACCTTCTCGCTTCCTAGATCTACCGCCTTCTCCGCGCAAGCCTCACCGCTTTCTACTATGCTAGTTGAGCAATTAGGATTTTTTACAGTTTCCCCTGCGTCGTTCTCACCAGTCTCAGTGGTAATGTCCCTGTCTTCGGAAATGTCCTTCTTCTCAACAGTCTCATCATCGTTTTTCTCACCTTCGGATGTTCTGCTTTTTATTTCGCTCGAGATTTCTTGATTCTCAGTTGGCGTCAAATACGCCTCTGATGTGTCGCTATCAATTATCTCGCGGTCATTCTCCAATTGGAGTTTCTCGATAACTTTAACCGTTAGCGGTTCTCGCGTTTCGTCAGAAAGGACAATTGGCACGGTATCTTCTTCAGTGTCGGCGTCGGCTTTTAAAGCAACAGAGTCGGCCGCATTTTCGATTACTGTTGCAGTTTTGTCAGAATCTTCAGTGTTGGTAGGCGTATTACTGTCGTCAGTCGTAACGTTATTCTCCTCGACAGACTTGGCAATTTCCTCCTTCACTTCCTTGTCCTTAACCGGTGGAATATCAACTTTGTCCACTGTTGCGGAAACCGTGTCGGGAATATTTGTATCTGTCACAGTTTCCTTCGAGTTTTTCGATTCGACAGCTGTCACGTCCGTGGTTTCCTTAATCTGTTCGGTTGAAGAGGATTCGGTAACAGCAACAGATTGTTTCTCAAGAACTATGTCTTCTTCCTTTTTCAAAGTGTCTTGAACTATCATCGAGTCGGGACTGGAACTCTCGATTTTGTGCACCTCGCTGTAGAAGTCGCTGGAGCTTTCAATCGATATCACTTCGCTGGTTTCTTGCGTAGTTGGCAACGAGACAGCTTCGCTGTTTGCTTCCTCAAGGATCGTCGGTGTCTCCGTGTGAGTCTCACGCGCGGTAGTTGGTGTTTCTGGTTTATCGCTCAATCGCGAGTCCAATGACACCACCTCACACGATTGCAGTGTGTCCAAGGTTTCGCTGCGCGATTTCACGATGGCCGGACTACCGTCGCTTTCGGTATTATCTATTGAATTAAGATCGCAGCTGCAGGATTCTTCCAATCGATCATTTGCCTCGGATGAATCAAACTCCTGCATTACAATACAAGATATTATTGAGAGCAATAAATAAATGATTAAATTTGTTGAATGTATCATCTTAAATTGGCAAAAAATATTGAGCCACATAGCCATATACAATATAAAGAAAATTGTAAGGGGCGCAAAATAAAGGAAATATTATTGGGTGACGCACAAAATGTTATTTAATTATCCAATTTTAGACTTTAATTAATTTTATAATAGTTCCGTACTAATTTTATTAAATATAAATATATAAACAAAATTGTGTATGACATTTTATACGCCACTCTGTGTAAGCATTAAATTTTATTAATTTTTAAGTTACTTTGTAATTTCTTTCAATATGTTGTATCTCGTGATTTTGATTTCCCCACACCGCTGGTCTATTGTATCCGTTGCTACCGGAATGCTGTTGATCCCATCCGGAAATTGTGCTAATCGGCCTCTGCTGTCTTAGCTCAGGATCCGTAATGTTATCGGATCTCTGTCGCTCGTAATGCTCGTACATTTGGGCAAACTGAAGCTTGAATTCCTCATATGATACCTGCATATATCAAAAGTATTAAAATCCTTTCCGAAAGCTATATCTCGCGAACTTACCTTAGAGTGTACGATAGCCAACGTATCAACCCAAACACGCCAGCCACCGTATTCATGCTTGATAGCGTGATGAAGAAGCATTCGAAATAAGGAATACACCATATCTGATATCTTCTGTTCCTCGGTGTTCTTGGGATGGATGTAAGCCATAGCAATAAGCCACTCCTGCCACACAGACATTTGCAAAACTGTTCGCCGATTCTCTCGGTTGTTATTACAGAGCAACGTCATGTCTGACAAGAATAGCTTCTTTACTTCTAGCAGTTGCTCCGTTTGCTTTGATTGTCGAATTAATGTCGCCACTACCTTTAGGATCACTGAAAGAGATATTGGCAGATTAATATACAAGAAACGTTTGGTTTATTTATCTATTACAGATTTTCAGCTTACTCGGATTTTCTAAACGGTAGTGAGATTCAGGTTCAGGATGTCTGGCATATAATATTTGTTGACTGATGTGCTCAGTCATTATCTAGAATTGAACATTCAAAATAAAAATTTAATTTATTTAATAAACAAATATTATTTTAGAGATAAAATATACGTACCTCGTATAAAACATTGTATGTCGGCAATGAGAGTGTTTCTTCGTTCAATAAGAGCCTTTCAGCCAATAACGTGTACAGATTATGCGGGCTCATGACGTCGTATTTTCGTCTGTGTGTATTAAATAATATTATTATATTAGTATTTTTTTTATAAAGATTTTAATTTTTAAATATTTTAATATATAAATTATCTGTATGAAGAATTACTTATGTGTACTGCGGCTGAGGAAGAATCCTAGTAGTTTTAATGCTTGCAAACGTATCAACTGACTTTCAGCTGCCAAAAGCTTGAAAATCGTTCGTACTCCTTGTTTCGCATCGAATGCGGGTACCATCGATGACGGATGTTCCGACATCAAAGATATCAGCATTTGTAAAACATCGTGTAAATTTTCATCCTAAAAATAATTAGAAAATTAAAAAAAATATTCTTAATAAATAATTATTTTACATGATTAGATTGTTATTTAAGATTACCTCGTGCATTGTCGTCAAATAATTAAGTATGCTCTGTAATTCGTCGTCTTTTACACCGTTACCGATCATTATCAATTGTTTTAAAAATAATAAAATGTATGAACGAATTGTAAGAATATCTTTCTGTTGCGGTCGCGGACCATCTATCACAAAAATAAATTAACGTGTAAGACCTTATATTTTAAAAGTTCAGAATAAATTTGCATTAACTGATTAAGTAATGTATGGTAACGTACCGAGTCCTTTCGGTGTTATTCCACTTTTGGCGCGAGGATTAGCTACCCAGTAATAGTATTTGAGTGTGTGCACGGTTTGCAAAACCGTCGATACGCGTCTCACATTGGAATAAATTTGCGTGTCGCTAAGAAATTCTGTAGCCAGGTACGAGTAAAGCCGTGTTTGTACTGGCGCTGGTGTGTATATCCACAGAGCGGGATTAAAAAGAACGTGATCCAGTAGCTGCCATGTTAGGAATGAAAAATAAAACAACTACATCACCATGGATCTGCCTGTTCTTCGGACACACCAATCTAGCCGACTTTTATATTTTTCTGAGCCATATATATGCCATTGATTTTATTTGCATTAATGTATATGTGTAATCCATACAATTTAATCATTTAGAGTTTATTTATAAATATGTACATACAAATATGTTAAATCTTTTTATTATTTTTCGATTTATACTTTGATTTAAATTTGATTTCAATTTTGATGAATTATTTATGTAAATACAACGTAAAAATATAATCATTAAAATATTATTGGATAATATTTAAATTATAACGAAAAAATAATTCTCTGTGAGCAGTATTCATAATCCATTCTTATTTTAAGACCGTCTTAAGTAATATCTTAAGATGCTAATACAGTTCTCTGATTGGTTCATGATATCTTAAGACTATACTTAAGACGATTTTAAATATAAGATCCAACCATAAATACCGGGCTATATGTGAAGAAAAAAATAATATACAAATATCAAACACGAATTATTGAGCTTACGGAAATGATGGAAAGTGATGGTAGATAAAGTGCAGATAGTATTGCTGTTACGAGCAACAATAATTAATGAATTTAGATGAATATAAAACGTAACATAAAACATAGTGCAAATGGATATTCGTGCATTTGTATCAATTAGAAAAACCTCGAGGAATAATATCGAAACTTAAATTTAGGATGTATAATACATATATATGTATTCTGAAAATCGGAAAATGCTATGTGGTTCAATTAATTGCATAAATATTATTTAACATAATTATTTTATATTGCAAAAGATAAGTCATTATCAAGGAATGCATCGATTTTGTGTATTAATAGTGTATTAATATTATGTTATATTAATATTAAACTGCAAACAAATTAATCATATATTAAATGTATGATTAGTATTTAATTAAGTAATATAATTATGCCGTTGGGACAACTTGTGATAATAAAAAATAATATACCATGTGATAGGATTTTGATGACAGTGCATATTTGAAGATAGAAATAACATAACTTTTCATGATGTAGCAGAGATAGACGAAGATTCTTAGCGTCGCAAAATAAGAATTATGAATTTTGATGTAAAAGCGACATTACGAACAAAATACTTGCGTAGCCACTTTTTTTAAATCAGGAAGCTCAAAAGTCGGTAGATTACATGCGATCCGAAGTTTAAATAGCACAATAATTGATCGAAGAAGGTGAATAAGCATGCTCGTAATGGGATTGTTGAAGAGCCTTTAACAAAATCTCAATAGTACGGAAATGCATATCAAACATACATTAATATATACATAGGATATTTGCAAATATTTCGATAGGAGCAATTGCGATGAAAGCGTGGAAGCTATTACATTACATAGCAGAAATGATAACGTAAATGAAGGAATAGGATACATCGATATTAACATTTTAACAAAATTAAACCAAATTGAATACAACCATGCATATAGGGGTAAACAAAATCATCTGAAGATAAAAAGGTACAGCTAGATGTGCATGGATGAAGAGTTTTTAGTTTACGAAAAACTTAATCAACAACTAATAATGTTAAACACATAATCCTCTTTCCCTACTATTTATCAAATAAATGTTATGATATGACTAAATCTGTTCTATCTACAATGATTAATAATTTCGTTTTTTCCATCAATAATTTTCTATCCTATTTTAAATCTTTTATAAAAATTGTTTTACTTAATTTTTATATTATAGGAATTATAA